>NC_068356.1:112981604-113038556 GCF_020536995.1 Dreissena polymorpha | reverse complement strand
GGTTGATCATGGGGCCATGCATAGTTGAGATTGACTGTATTGTCATAAGAGAAGTTCAGTATCAATTAGAGTGAATGGGTGTAAAAAATAAGAAGTTATAGTAAAAGGCATTTTGGGAGGGTGTGGCCTATGTGGGGCGGGGTGCCCCAGGGTTGGTAATGGGGCCATGCATAGTTGAGATTGACCGTATTGTCATAAGAGAGGTTCAGTATCAATTTGAAGTGAATCAGTGTATTAATGAAGAAATTATAGTAAAAGGCAATTTTGGGCGGGTGTGGTCTATGTGGGCGTGGCGCCCCAGGTTGGCAACGGGGCCATGCATAGTTGAGTTTGACCGTTTTGTCATAAGAGAGGTTCAGTATCAATTTGAAGTGAATCAGTGTAGAAATGAAGAAGTTAATGTAAATAACCTAAATTTTTTTTTATAGTAAATGGATTTTTTTGGTGGGTGTGGCCTATGTGGGCGGGCGCCCCCAGGGTTGGGATTGGGGCCATGCATAGTTTGAGATTGACCCTAATGTCATAACAAAAGTTCAGTATCAATTGAAGTGAATCCGTGTAGAAATGAAAAAATTATAGTAAAATGGAAATTTTTGGTGGGTGTGGCCTATGTGGGCGGGGGCGCCCCAGGGTTGGGAATGGGGCCATGCATGGTTGAGATTGACCGTATTGTCATAGGTGAGGTCCCAGTATCAATTTGAAGTGAATCGGTGTAGAAATAAAGAAGTAATGTAAAAATAACCTAAAACAATGAGTGATAATTTCTGACGCGGCCCCACCCCAACCCCTATAACTTTTTGACCCAGGGGTCAGATTCAAATTCCAAATAGTGCACCGTCGCACATATGCTCATAGCTACCATGTGTGTAAATTTCAAGGTTCTAGTGCTTTTAGTGTAGGAGGAGAATAGTGGCCAGGACGGACGGACAGACGGACGGACAGACGGACGGACAGACGGACGGACGGACGGCGGAGATCACCACAATATCCCCACCTTTTTTTCAAAAAGCGTGGGGATAACAGAGCAGAAACCTGTATCAAGCATTTGACAGAATTATTGCCCCTTTTATACTTAGATAATTGAACATTTGCTTAAATTGCCATAACTTCTTTATTTATGAGCACATTTGATTCATACTTTGACAAAACAACACTTACCTGACATACCACAATGCACTGCACCCCAAACTATCCCCCATGGCCCCACCCCAGAATCCCCCCCCCACCAATTTTATTTTTATAATTATTTTTGAAACTTCATCTTTTAAATTACCACCAACCCACATTAACCACCCGTCTCCATGATGGCTTACATTAACCTGTCAAGCACTCGAAATCTCTTAAGACAATAGTTACGGTCAATCTCAACCATGCATGGCCGCATTACCAACCCTGGGGGCGCCCCCTGGGTCAAACATGCGGCATGGGAATACGCGTCGGCCTCTGCCGCACCATTTTTCACCAATTGACTTCAAATTAATACGTAAGATTTCTTATGACAACACAGTGTCTCGACCACCCATGTTCACATTACCCACCCCAGGGCCCCGCCCACTTTGGTGGTAAAGATCCAAGCTATTTCCAGCATAATTAAAATCCAAGCCATTTTTGTGGTCAAGCACCGAGCTTTCTCACCATAATTAAAATCCAAGCCAGTTTGGTGGCAGAGACCCCGAGCTATTTCAGCATAATTAAAATCCAAGTCAGGTTAGTGTCAAGATCCTGAACTTTTTCGGTATAATTAAAATCCAAGCCAGTTTGGTGGTCAATTTTTGTGGTAAAGACCCCCAAGCTTTCTAACCATAATTAAAATCCAAGCCAGTTTGGTTGCGGAGACCCCGAGCTATTTCAGCATAATAAAAATCCAAGTCAGTTTAGTGGTCAAGATCCTGAACTATATCGGTATAAATTATAATTAAAATCCAGGCCAGTTTGGTGATCAAGACCCCAAGCTTTTTCAGCATAATTAAAAATCCTAGCCAGTTTTGTGGGGGAGACCCTGAGGTATTTCAGCATATTTAAAATCCAAGTCAGTTTAGTGGTCAAGATCCTGAACTATTTCGGTATTATTAAAATCAAGGCCAGTTTGGTGGTCAAAAACCCGAGCTTTTTTAGCATAATTAAAATCCTAGCCAGTTTCATGGCCGAGACCTCGAGCTATTTCCGCATATTTAAAATCCAAGCCAGTTTGGTGGTGAAGATCCTGAACTATTTCGGCATAATTAAAATCAAAGCCAGTTTGATGGTCAAGATCCTGAGCTATTTCAGCATAATTAAAATGCAAAGCCAGTTTGGTGGGTCAAGAACCCGAACTATGAGCATAATTCAAATCCAAGCCAGTTTGGTGGTAAAGATCCCAAGCTTTTTCAGCATAATAAAAATCCAAGCCAGGTTGGTGGTCAAGATCCTGAGCTATTTCAGCATAATTTAATTCTAAGCCAGTTTGGTGGTCATGACCCCCGAGTTATTTCAGCATAATTAAAATCCAAGCCGTTTTGGTGGTCAGACCCCAAGCTATTTTAGCATATATTTTTTTGGCATAATTTTTTCTTACCCAATTGTTTTCGTACACACATTTTTTTCGTACCCATTTTTTTCTGTTTTTTGACAGAATAATGCCCCCTTTTATAGTTAGAAAATTGAAAATTTGGGTAAATTTTGTGTTCAGGTCTACTCTTATCCTATTTGTGTTAAGGTCTACTCGTATCCTAAAGTATCAAAGCTATATCGTCTACTTAATGTTATATGTCATGTAACTGACATTTTTAAACATTTTATTTCTTTCCCATTTTTGTTTTTTTTATTAAGGTGACATACATCAACTGTTTAATAATATTAAGTCTACCTTTTTGGTAAAAATATTGTTTTTTACCAAATTTTCAAAATTGACATTACGGACACATGTCATTTGCTGAATGAAAAAGTAGCATAACTGACATTTAGTTAAATTTTCAGGAGAAGGAAAAACTTCTTTATTGAAATAAAATAGGGATACTTACAGAGTGAAACAAACACATGGGATATTTTCAGATTTGAATACTGGTATTTTACGCATCTTTAGGCAGTTCTGTGTACCAAGGATAAATACAATATTTAAACATTCATGTACAATGCACAATACTAAAAACCTGAATTGTAACTGTAATGTGTTTCAGATTCCGAGATGTCTGTGTTGTTTCTAAGTTCATGTGAAAAATTAAGTTTATATGTTTATAGGTTTTAAAATTGCAAATTTTCCTCTTACTTGCCCTTGTATTTCAAGATAGAATACTTTCCTTCCCAGAGGAAAGAGATCTGGGTTTGAATCCCAGTGGGGGCTTCAGAGGATGATTCATTTTAAGAAAAATGAATATATTTGCTTTACTTTGTCTCTAACTTAACCAAATAACTCTGACAATGCCTTTACAAGTATGCAGTTTTTGATAATTCAATTATGCAAGAAACATGTATTATTTTAGGGTAGACTTAGACAGCAAACTAAGAATTGGCATCCATTTTAGTTTTTTAAGTCAATACAACAATAAATGCATATAGGAACACATATTTAAATTAAAAATGCAACAATCAGAGGACATAATCAATTAAATAGTAAATGACTACTTTAAATATTTTTTAGCACTGTTTGTTTTTCAGAGATTTGTAAATATGACGTTTTATGTTCTTCCCATTGAACTAATGCAATATGTGCTTTGGAACTGGAATCATATAGTGTTGGAAAGCTGATGTTTCACGTCCAGAGGGTCCTTGCTTCCGGAAGCTGAAAATTGTATATGATCTCCCCACTCATTCCATCCCGCGAAACCCTTAAGGTGTCGCAAGTCTAGTATGGAATGAGTGATGTATTGGACGTCATCATTGATGACGTTCATTCGAACGAATGATAAAGGGGGCTAAGTTTCGTTAAGCTGGCGCATATAGTCGCGATTTGTGGCGCTTGAATACTGGCCGAGCACGTTTGCTGAAATTTGACATGTATATGGACAAGAATGCGATCTACCTGTTGGCGTAGGCGTTATACCTGGGAAAAATCAAGTTTTCGAGTATTTTGCGTTTAAATATTTTTATGGGAAAGAGCACGCGCGCATGACGTCATGAAAGGCGCTTAGGCTAGCTTCCATCTTGCTACGAAACAAAGAAACTGACGTTACGCGTTATTAATTTAATATAAAGTTAGGCGTTTAATCGATAAACAAAGACGTAATAATTGTGTTTGAATATCAATCGGAAGTACACATGCATGTCTTTTGTGCACAGTGTGGTTTTTTAATAAACATGACATAAATCTATGTGTTATTCAACCACAGGTGGAAGTAACGTACCCAGGATAGTATTTTTCATATATATATATTTTTAGGAGCCCAATATATTCAAATAAATATATAAAATCATGTTTAATGAGAAAAAAATTGACAAAGAGCCATGAAAAAAAAATCCCCACCCTCGGATATTGGAATCATAACAAGGTCATTAACTAGACTTTATTATAGACCTGTCTTCGCGGGCCGCAAAAATGTCAAAAATAGCTTTAATCCAAAGCATCCCTTGATCCTCCTATGGGCCATTGGACAACCTTTAAAAACAAGTTTACTTCAAAAATATCTGTCCAGCCGTTAACTCACAGTCGGTCGAAAACCGAGCAATATTTCGAGTCCGTTTGTCAACCCGAATAAATCTTCTACAGACTTTCAAACAATATTTTTGAGTTTTTGCCCCTTAATCGATAGCTCGCGTCCTATTCATTTGAAACAACGAAGCGTTTCAAATAATGCATGCATATGCAACCACTTACCCCTAAAAACTGATTCCAAAATGTTATATTTTCTTTGCAACAACTGTTATAACTCTAAATTTGATTTACTTGAAAACGAAAGTAGCCATCGCTCTTGAACCCGGCTTATCAGTGAATTACACTGACAGAGCCAGGCACATAATTATCCAATCAACAACAACAACGATGTTTTGATAAATGTAAATAAATGAAAAATACTTATCATTCTGATTGTATTGGAATAAGTTTTAAGGGGAAGTGGTTGCATGTGAATGCATTATTTGACACGCCTCGTTGTTTTAAAGGAATAGGACGCGAGCTATCGATTAAGGGGCAAAAACTCAAAAAATATTGTTTGAAAGTCTGTAGAAGATTTATTCGGGTTGACAAACGGACTCGAAATATTGCTCGGTTTTCGACCGACTGTGAGTTAACGGCTGGACAGATTTTTTTAAAGTGAACTTTTTTTGAAAGGTTGTCCAATTGCCCATAGGAGGATCAATGGATGCTTTTGATTAAAGCTACTTTTGACATTTTTGCGGCCCGCGAAGACAGGTCTATGATAAATTCTAGTTAATGACCTTGTTATGATTCCAATATCAGAGTGTGGGGATTTTTTTTCACGGCTCTTTGTCAATTATTTCTGATTAAACATGATTTTATGTATTTATTTGAATATATTGGGCTCTTAAAAAAATTAAATAACAAAAAAATACTATCCAGGGTACGTTACTTCCACCTGTGTTATTCAACGTATTGTGTGCGACGAGTTGAAGAGAGGTTTACACGGCTAGGCTTTCCGAGATAAATGTAAGTACACACTGGTATTAGAATGGTATTCTATTTATCCGATAATATCTTGAATATAAATGATATTGAGACAATTATATTATTAGGGTTTAATAATTTATTATTTAATCAATAAATAAACGCGAGCAGCAAATCAATTAATTTCGTTTTTAGTGGAAACCGAAAGTAAACAAAGCAACCGTCAAAATGGCTGACGACATAGCAACGTAGGAATTAACACTCAGAAAATATTTACAAAATAAGATCATCAGAAATGATATAAAGTGAACGCTAATTCGCTGTTTTGACGATAAGTATACGATCTATTGAAAAACCATAACATTTGACATAAAAACACCCGCGGATAATCCGATATGGAAATCTTCAGCGTAACGAAATAGCAGACACCACACAGCGTCTCATCTGATTCTACGCTGTTTGCCAAGGCCGATACTATAATGAATGGAAATGCACAAACTCAGTAACTGGCAAGCATATATGCATTAGTAGGTTGTTTCGTGATTATTTAGAAACGACTACATAATTCTTTTGGTTCAGCCAGTGCAACTTAAGAGAAATAAGTATAAAAAGTTTCTACACCTGACAACAATGTGCCAACTTAATACAAGGTAAGTTGTTTACATTATTTAAAATATTGCAACAATAAACAGCTGGTACAATGTAATGTCATCATTTTAATTTTAATAAGCCCGTGGTTAATTACCCTTTTTAATCTTATGGATCAATGCATCTCTAACACCTTCAATTGACTTGTTCATGAAAAATATACACCCTCAGTGCATGTTATCCCATACACCATCACTCACTTACTAAGGCTCGATTGGTCATTCTCGGCTCGGGTACTACTTACCAGTACATGTACCCCGGGTACTCTTAACTTTACTTACATGTACCCTGGGTACGGTAAATAAACTTAAACATACCCGCAAATATTAGATTGTATCCGAGTTGTATATCCGACCAAAACCCGATATTGTTAAACATGCTACCGATTAACGTAAAACAATATTGTTTACCTTAAAGAAACTTCTCTTTTAAAAAATCTGCATCAACATGCTTTTTAGTATGAGTGTTGAGAGGACGCCGTAGGAATAATCAAGTAATCAAGAATACGTCTCTGTTTCTGCTTTTATTTCCTTCATGTATAATGACGATAAGGATTGACGACTAAAATTGACAACAATGATAACAAGCATAGAAAACTAACACTAACGACAAGCATTGGCAACTAGATGTAACATTGACGATTCTCTGCAATAAATGAAATTAACAATAAAAAATGAATAATAAGATTATAGTACAACAGATATGCTTTTCAAAGTATAATATAATAGCATACACTCATTAGAATAAGAGGTTTCATAAATAACAATTTGAAACATGTTCAATCAATATCGAAATATCTTATTCAATATTTATTACACAGCATGAATTAATTGTTAAAACATAATATAAATACCATTTAACCATTCCCCATTTAACGGACCTTGCAAACCAAATAATGTTTCTTTAAAAAAATCTATGACGGTAAAAAGTGAGCGTGCGATGTCGCGGAAAATATTATACTTGACGACGTCATACAATGACGCGACTTTAAACAATTTAAGATTTAAAATTAAATCACATCATTGATTTTAACAATGAGTTTTGATAATATAAATGCCATTGAACAGAAAATTGACATAAATGTAAACATAATTAATTTTTACAAAATACCCGACAACAACAGATTTAGTGTTAAAATTCCCGGGTACGTTTTAGTATATTTACCGTACCCAGGGTACGAGCCTTACTAACTGTATTATTATTATATCTCACCGACTACAAGGTACCTTTACCTTGTTGTGTTTATCAAACTGGAATTTATGTAAAATCCGGCTTTGTTTACTTTTATTTTTCATTCATTTGATTACGCAATTGTTGACGTACCTCGTGGAAAATTATTTGAATCTTTGGATTTTAATGGCGACAAGCTATAAGTGTCAATTTATTTTAAAAACGAATCTAAGATTTTAAGTATTGTGTGTTTTTCATGCATAATTCAGTGTTTTCCAGAAAATTGAGTACCAGTTATATGGCCGGCAACTATGCAGTAAAACAAAAGCATTTATGACATTTACTTGATATATTTGGGAAAAAAAGCCGTCATGTAAATGTAAGAGTAAATGTAACGGGCAGAATCGCTGGCTGCCGGTATTTAAAGAGAACACTGATAATAGTAAACTAAATCTCTACGACACGATTACAGCGTTGTAAAATTGTGTTTTGGGTGATAATGGTTAGTAATTCATACAAATGTTATTAAAAAATATTGTGCTTTAAAATTAATTTTGAGAATGGGATGGAAGAACAGAAAATGAAGAGCATACAGGGATGGAAATAAGTGGTTTCCCATGAGCCCGGGGCAAGTAGATTTTGGCCTGGGCAACTCAATTTCAAAAGTTGGTAAACTTGTTTTTTTTTAAATCTTAAAACAATTCAGTGCAATAAAAATTGAAAAACAATTGATCACCATGGATCAATACTAGTTAAATAACATTCATTATATAGGAATAGGACATGATTCAATTCAGGCTCATAATAATACATCATGCATTGAACATGTGTATTGTCAGCAAATGTATATAATTATCTATTATTTTATTTAAAAAATGTATAATAATATTCACATGTTCATATTTCTGGGCTCGTTATTCTTTATCTGGGCAACCAAAATACTAAAGATGGTTGCCCACAATAGTAAAAAGTTAGTTTCAATCCCTGGCATATCATTGTAACTTTATTGTTTAACTGCATTGCATTAAAATTGTGATTGAGGTAAGCTTGTTGTTTATAGTATATTTACTTTTTAGCTCGACTATTATATATGAAATATATATAGTGTAGCTATCCTACTCACCCCGGCGTAGGTGCGCGCATTGGAATGTTTGCGTACCACCTCGAATATATTTCCTATGTCCATTGACATATTGCTTTCATACATGTATTTTGCTTCTTAACCAACATGACCCCAATGTATAAACAAAAGCAGATAACTGTATCAAGCATTTTGTAACAATTATGGCCTTTTTTTCACTAAGAATAAGCATATAATTGATAAATCTATTTTAAAGTTTGCGTACCACCTTTAAATTGCCACAACTTTTTTATTATGCTCTCCCCAAATTTTTTAAGGGGGTAGCATATAGTCGCCGCTTCGTCTGTCCGTCCGTGCATAATTTTTGTCGGGCTATTTCTCAGCAACTAATGACTGGAATTCAATTTAACTTAATGGGAAGCTTCACTACCAAGAGGAGACATGCATATTATCAGCCGGTTCTGATGATTTTTCACAGAGTTACAATGTATGGCCCTATGAAATTTTCCATTAACTGTACATATAACGCGATCTACCTGTTGGCGTATTCGTTATTACTGGGAAAAATCTAATTTTTGAATAAAATCACGAAAAAGTGGTGTTTTTTAGTGCGCAATCGCTATAAACACGTGGCTTGGCCGGAAGTACATGTAGCCTTAATAGCAACCCCAAGACAATTCACCCCCAGGAGACAATTCACGGGCTAGACAATTCAAATTAGATTTTTCATACCCCAATTTTTCGATTTTCGTAATCATTTTTGTCGTACCCAAATGTTTTTCGTACCCAAATTTGTTTGTACCTAAAAAAAATTCGTACCCATTAGTTTCGTACCCAAATGTTTTTCGTATCCAAATTTTTCGTACCCAATTTTTTTCGTACCCCTTTTTTTTCGTGCCCAATTTTTTTCGTACCCATTTTTTTCGTACCTAAATTTTTGTTCGTACCAATTTTTTTTCGTAACAATTTTTTTTTTTCGTACCCATTATTTCATACCCAAATGTTTTTTGTTCCCAATTGTTTTCGTACCCAATTTTTTTTTCGTACCCATTTTTTTCGTACCCGTATGTTTTTCGTACCAAAATTTGTTCGTACCCATTTTTTTTTCCGTACCAATCTTTTTCGTACCCAAATTTGTTCGTACCCAATTTTTTTTTCATACCCATTTTTTTCGTACCCAAATAAAAAAAATCGTACCCATTTTTTTAGTACCCAAATTTGTTTCGTACCCAAATTTTTATTTGTACAAACTTTTTTCGTACCCAAAAAATTTTCGTACCCTAATTTGTTTGTTTCCTTTATTTTTTCGTACTCTAATTTGTTTTCGTAACCAAATTAGTTTTTTTTCCTGCCCATATTATATTCGTACCCATTATTTCTTCGTACACAAATTTGTTCATACCCAAATTTTTTCGTACCCATATGTCGTACTCAAATTTTTTACGTACACAAATTTGTTCGTACCTAATTTTTTATTCGTACCCATTTTTTTCGTACCCAAATAGTTTTTCGTACCTTTATTTTGTTCGTACCCTTTTTTTTTTCGTACTCAAATTTGTTTTCGTACCCAAATTATTTTTTTTTCGTACCCACTGCCCACATATTTTTTCGTACCAATTTTTTATTTTGAAATAATCGATTTTCAATTTGATTTGAACTCTCCACTCATTCCATCCCGCGAAACCCTTAAGGTGTCGCAACTCTAGTATGGAATGAGTGATGTATTGGACGTCATCATTGATGACGTTCAATCGAACGAATGATAAAGGGGGCTAAGTTTCGTTAAGCTGAGGCAAATCACTGCGATTTGGGAGTCTTGAAAACTGGCCGAACACGTTTGCTGAAATTTGACATGTATATGTACCAGAATGCGATCTACCTGTTGGCGTAGGCGTTATACCTGGGAAAAATCAAGTTTTTGAGTATTTTGCGTTTGAATATTTTTTATGGGAAACCACACGCGCTAAGATAAACATTGTGACGTCACGTCATAAAAGCGCTTAGGCTAGCTTCCATCTTGTTTAGAAACAAAGTAACTGAGGTTACGCGTTATTAATGCAATATACAGTTAGGCGTTAAATCGATAAACAACGATAATTGTGTTTGAATATCAATACGAAGTACACATGCATGTCTTTTGTGGAGATCGAGTGTGGTTGTTTAGATATATATATAAATGACAAAAAATTATGTGTTATTGTGTGCGACGAGTTGAAGAAAGGTTTACACGGCGAGGCTTTCCGAGACGTGTCGGATAAATGTAAGTACACACTGGTATTAACATGGTATTCTATTTATCAGATAATATCTTTAATATACATGATAATCATGAGACAAATACATTATTAATTTAGGGTTTAATTATTGAATCAATAAATAAACGTGAGCAGCAAAGCAATTTAGTATAAACAACACGCGTACCTTAATGACGACGATAATCCAATATTTATAACAATTACAATTATGTATGATAAACACACAATCCGAAATACGTTTTTGCATTCGTTAGATGCTTTAAACAAATAAATAACTGTTAAAAACATCCAGAGAATTTTACTTAAAATTGTTTGTTTTGACAAATAAATTACGTCACACAACATACGTCATAAATTGCGCAATCAGTTGCATGCAAAATAAAAGTACGGAAAGCCGGTTTGGAGAAATGTTTATATAGAGCAGCAAAATAGTATGATATGAACAATAACAAACGGCAGAGCGGGGACGGACTTCTCAAAATAGCATTAATTGAAATAGTTTCATGTATATTAAAATCTCTGCGATATCTTTGGTGACCATCATCAAATTCACAGAAAAAAATAAAATACAATTTAAGTATCACGTGTACTTGAAATTGTCCGACGAGTTGAAGAAAGGTTTACACGGCGAGGCTTGCCGTGAGCAACACATCATTAGCAGCATAAAGTGCGTAACAAATAAACAAAATAATCAAACATAATACTAATTTAACGTAGCACATTTACATATCTATTGCAACTGACACCGTTTTGTAGCGAAATTTGATGACTCAATTTCAGCTTTAACAAGAGTTATAAAAATACTTAATTAAGTATAAACGTCACGCTTATCTAAATGACATTATTAATCCAATGTTTGTAACAATAAGTTGACCACTTTAATCCAAAGTTTATATCAAACACCTTGAAACGATATGCACTTCCACCTTTATTAATCCATGTCTTTATCGAAACTTAGTTCAAACCACACAATTGTATTGTATTCCTATTTATGTTTACATTTATGCATGATGAACACACAATCCGAAATACGTTTTGCATTCGTTCGATGCTTTAAACAAATAGTTTACAGATTTAAAACACAACGTCCGCGACATGTCCTTAAATTTCAGAGAGTGTAAATAAAACTGTTGTGTTTCGTCACCGAAATGACGTCACACAATGTACTGCGTAATACATTTCGTAATATAAAATCAAAGCGCTGATTGCATTGCAAAATGAATTCAACACTATCTTGAACGCAAAGCTATAATGATGATTCAATAAAATACACAGAATTTTGTAGACACAGAAAAAGGCTTAATGCTAGTCGATAGTGTTTAAGATGGAAATGTCCGACACACTTCAATGGTTTGCTCTTTTCACGTTTTTAATATTATAGTCATGGGAATTGAAGTTCTACTTTTAAAGGTAGCTAATCGAACGGCTTCGAAAAAATAAGCATGTCTGCGAGTATTATGGTTACTATCATGTGATATGTATATTAAATTTTTGCGAGAACTTTGGTTACCATCATTAAATGCACAAAAAGAAATAGGTTTTATTTCATCTCCCCACTCATTCCATCCCGCGAAACCCTTAAGGTGTCGCAACTCTAGTATGGAATGAGTGATGTATTGGACGTCATCATTGATGACGTTCAATCGAACGAATGATAAAGGGGGCTAAGTTTCGTTAAGCTGAGGCATATAGTCGCGATTTGGGAGTCTTGAAAACTGGCCGAACACGTTTGCTGAAATTTGACATGTATATGTACCAGAATGCGATCTACCTGTTGGCGTAGGCGTTATACCTGGGAAAAATCAAGTTTTCGAGAATTTTGCGTTTAAATATTTTTTATGGGAAACCACACGCGCTAAGATAAACATTGTTACGTCACGTCATAAAAGCGCTTAGGCTAGCTTCCATCTTGTTCAGAAGAAACAAAGTAACTGACGTTACGCGTTATTAATGCAATATACAGTTAGGCGTTAAATCGATAAACAACGATAATTGTGTTTGAATATCAATACGAAGTACCCGTGCATGTCTTTTGTGGAGATCGAGTGTGGTTGTTTAGATATATATATATATAAAGGACATAAATCTATGTGTTATTGTGTGCGACGACTTGAAGAAAGGTTTACACGGCGAGGCTTTCCGAGACGTGTTGGATAAATGTAAGTACACACTGGTATTAACATGGTATTCTATTTATCCGATAATATCTTTAATATACATGATACTCATGAGACAAATACATTATTAATTTAGGGTTTAATTATTGAATCAATAAATAAACGTGAACAGCAAATCAATTTAGTATAAACAACACGCTTACCTTAATGACGACGATAATCCAATATTTATAACAATTACAATTATGTATGATAAACACACAATCCGAAATACGTTTTTGCATTCGTTAGATGCTTTAAACAAATAAATAACTGTTAAAACATCCAGAGAATTTAACTTAAAATTCTTTGTTTTGACAAATAAATTACGTCACACAACATACGTCATAAATTGCGCAATCAGTTGCATGCGAAATAAAATTACGGAAAGCCGGTTTTGAGAAATGTGTATATAGAGGAACAAAATTGTATGATATAAACAATAACAAACGGCAGAGCGGGGACGGACTTCTCAAAATAGCATTAATTGAAATAGTTTCATGTATATTAAAATCTATGCGATATCTTTGGTGACCATCATCACATTCACAGAAAAGATAAAATACAATGTAAGTATCACGTGTACTTGAATTTGTCCGACGAGTTGAAGAAAGGTTTACACTGCGAGGCTTGCCGTGAGCAACACATCATTAGCAGCATAAAGTGCGTAACAAATAAACAAAACAATCAAACATAATAATAATTTAACGTAGCACATTTAAATATCTATTGCAACTGACACCGTTTTGTAGCGAAATTTGATGACTCAATTTTAGCTTTAACAAGAGTTATAAAAATACTTAATTAAGTATAAACGTCACGCTTATCTAGATGGCATCGTTAATCCAATGTTTGTAACAATAAGTTGATTACTTTAATCCAAAGTTTATAACAAACACCTTGAAACGATATGCACTTCCACCTTTATCCATGTCTTTATCGAAACTTAGTTCAAACCACACAATTGTATTGTATTTCTATCTATGTTTACATTTATGCATGATGAACACAAAATCCGAAACACGTTTTGCATTCGTTCGATGCTTTAAACAAATAGTTTACAGATAAAAAACACAACGTCCGCGACATGTCCTTAATTCCAGAGAGTGTAAATAAAACTGTTGTGTTTCGTTACCGAAATGACGTCACACAATGTACTGCGTAGTACATTTCGTAGTATAAAATCAAAGCGCTGATTGCATTGCAAAATGAATTCAACACTATCTTGACCGCAAAGCTATAATGATGTTTCAATAAAATACACAGAATTTTGTAGACACAGAAAAAGGCTTAATGCTAGTCGATAGTGTTTAAGATGGGGATGTCCGACACAATGCAGTGGTTTGCTCTTTTCACGTTTTTAATATTATAGTCATGGGAATTGAAGTTCTACTTTTTAAGGTAGCTAATCGAACGGCTTCGAAACAATAAACATGTCTGCGAGTATTATGGTTAATATCATGTGATATGTATATTAAATTTTTGCGAGAACTTTGGTTACCATCATTAAATGCACAAAAAGAAATAGGTTTTCAATTTCATCTCATCTCCCCACTCATTCCATCCCGCGAAACCCTTAAGGTGTCGCAACTCTAGTATGGAATGAGTGATGTATTGGACGTCATCATTGATGACGTTCATTCGAACGAATGATAAAGGGGGCTAAGTTTCATTAAGTTGAGGCATATAGTCGCGATTTGTGGCGCTTGAATACTGGCCGAGCACGTTTGCTGAAATTTGACATGTATATGGACAAGAATGCGATCTACCTGTTGGCGTAGGCGTTATACCTGGGAAAAATCAAGTTTTCGAGTATTTTGCGTTTAAATATTTTTATGGGAAAGAGCACGCGCGCATGACGTCATGAAAAGCGCTTAGGCTAGCTTCCATCTTGCTACGAAACAAAGAAACTGACGTTACGCGTTATTAATTTAATATAAAGTTAGGCGTTTAATCGATAAACAAAGACGTAATAATTGTGTTTGAATATCAATCGGAAGTACACATGCATGTCTTTTGTGCACAGTGTGTTTTTTTAATAAACATGACATAAATCTATGTGTTATTCAACGTATTGTGTGCGACGAGTTGAAGAGAGGTTTACACGGCTAGGCTTTCCGAGATAAATGTAAGTACACACTGGTATTAGAATGGTATTCTATTTATCCGATAATATCTTGAATATAAATGATATTGAGACAATTATATTATTAGGGTTTAATAATTTATTATTTAATCAATAAATAAACGCGAGCAGCAAATCAATTAATTTCGTTTATAGTGGAAACCGAAAGTAAACAAAGCAACCGTCAAAATGGCTGACGACATAGCAACGTAGGAATTAACACTCAGAAAATATTTACAAAATAAGATCATCAGAAATGATATAAAGTGAACGCTAATTCGCTGTTTTGACGATAAGTATACGATCTATTGAAAAACCATAACATTTGACATAAAAACACCCGCGGATAATCCGATATGGAAATCTTCAGCGTAACGAAATAGCAGACACCACACAGCGTCTCATCTGATTCTACGCTGTTTGCCAAGGCCGATACTATAATGAATGGAAATGCACAAACTCAGTAACTGGCAAGCATATATGCATTAGTAGGTTGTTTCGTGATTATTTAGAAACGACTACATAATTCTTTTGGTTCAGCCAGTGCAACTTAAGAGAAATAAGTATAAAAAGTTTCTACACCTGACAACAATGTGCCAACTTAATACAAGGTAAGTTGTTTACATTATTTAAAATATTGCAACAATAAACAGCTGGTACAATGTAATGTCATCATTTTAATTTTAATAAGCCCGTGGTTAATTACCCTTTTTAATCTTATGGATCAATGCATCTCTAACACCTTCAATTGACTTGTTCATGAAAAATATACACCCTCAGTGCATGTTATCCCATACACCATCACTCACTTACTAAGGCTCGATTGGTCATTCTCGGCTCGGGTACTACTTACCAGTACATGTACCCCGGGTACTCTTAACTTTACTTACATGTACCCCGGGTACGGTAAATAAACTTAAACATACCCGCAAATATTAGATTGTATCCGAGTTGTATATCCGCCCAAAACCCGATATTGTTAAACATGCTACCGATTAACGTAAAACAATATTGTTTACCTTAAAGAAACTTCTCTTTTAAAAAATCTGCATCAACATGCTTTTTAGTATGAGTGTTGAGAGGACGCCGTAGGAATAATCAAGTAATCAAGAATACGTCTCTGTTTCTGCTTTTATTTCCTTCATGTATAATGACGATAAGGATTGACGACTAAAATTGACAACAATGATAACAAGCATTGAAAACTAACACTAACGACAAGCATTGGCAACTAGATGTAACATTGACGATTTTCTACAATAAATGAAATTAACAATAAAAAATGAATAATAAGATTATAGTACAACAGATATGCTTTTCAAAGTATAATATAATAGCATACACTCATTAGAATAAGAGGTTTCATAAATAACAATTTGAAACATGTTCAATCAATATCGAAATATCTTATTCAATATTTATTACACAGCATGAATTAATTGTTAAAACATAATATAAATACCATTTAACCATTCCCCATTTAACGGACCTTGCAAACCAAATAATGTTTCTTTAAAAAAATCTATGACGGTAAAAAGTGAGCGTGCGATGTCGCGGAAAATATTATACTTGACGACGTCATACAATGACGCGACTTTAAACAATTTAAGATTTAAAATTAAATCACATCATTGATTTTAACAATGAGTTTTGATAATATAAATGCCATTGAACAGAAAATTGACATAAATGTAAACATAATTAATTTTTACAAAATACCCGACAACAACAGATTTAGTGTTAAAATTCCCGGGTACGTTTTAGTATATTTACCGTACCCAGGGTACGAGCCTTACTAACTGTATTATTATTATATCTCACCGACTACAAGGTACCTTTACCTTGTTGTGTTTATCAAACTGGAATTTATGTAAAATCCGGCTTTGTTTACTTTTATTTTTCATTCATTTGATTACGCAATTGTTGACGTACCTCGTGGAAAATTATTTGAATCTTTGGATTTTAATGGCGACAAGCTATACGTGTCAATTTATTTTAAAAACGAATCTAAGATTTTAAGTATTGTGTGTTTTTCATGCATAATTCAGTGTTTTCCAGAAAATTGAGTACCAGTTATATGGCCGGCAACTATGCAGTAAAACAAAAGCATTTATGACATTTACTTGATATATTTGGGAAAAAAAGCCGTCATGTAAATGTAAGAGTAAATGTAACGGGCAGAATCGCTGGCTGCCGGTATTTAAAGAGAACACTGATAATAGTAAACTAAATCTCTACGACACGATTACAGCGTTGTAAAATTGTGTTTTGGGTGATAATGGTTAGTAATTCATACAAATGTTATTAAAAAATATTGTGCTTTAAAATTAATTTTGAGAATGGGATGGAAGAACAGAAAATGAAGAGCATACAGGGATGGAAAAAAGTGGTTTCCCATGAGCCCGGGGCAAGTAGATTTTGGCCTGGGCAACTCAATTTCAAAAGTTGGTAAACTTGTTTTTTTTTAAATCTTAAAACAATTCAGTGCAATAAAAATTGAAAAACAATTGATCACCATGGATCAATACTAGTTAAATAACATTCATTATATAGGAATAGGACATGATTCAATTCAGGCTCATAATAATACATCATGCATTGAACATGTGTATTGTCAGCAAATGTATATAATTATCTATTATTTTATTTAAAAAATGTATAATAATAATTACATGTTCATATTTCTGGGCTCGTTATTCTTTATCTGGGCAACCAAAATACTAAAGATGGTTGCCCACAATAGTAAAAAGTTAGTTTCAATCCCTGGCATATTATTGTAACTTTATTGTTTAACTGCATTGCATTAAAATTGTGATTGAGGTAAGCTTGTTGTTTATAGTATATTTACTTTTTAGCTCGACTATTATATATGAAATATATATAGTGTAGCTATCCTACTCACCCCGGCGTAGGTGCGCGCATTGGAATGTTTGCGTACCTCCTCGAATATATTTCCTATGTCCATTGACATATTGCTTTCATACATGTATTTTGCTTCTTAACCAACATGACCCCAATGTATAAACAAAAGCAGATAACTGTATCAAGCATTTTGTAACAATTATGGCCTTTTTTTCACTAAGAATAAGCATATAATTGATAAATCTATTTTAAAGTTTGCGTACCACCTTTAAATTGCCACAACTTTTTTATTATGCTCTCCCCAAATTTTTTAAGGGGGTAGCATATAGTCGCCGCTTCGTCTGTCCGTCCGTGCATAATTTTTGTCGGGCTATTTCTCAGCAACTAATGACTGGAATTCAATTTAACTTAATGGGAAGCTTCACTACCAAGAGGAGACATGCATATTATCAGCCGGTTCTGGTCAGATGATTTTTCACAGAGTTACAATGTATGGCCCTATGAAATTTTCCATTAACTGTACATATAACGCGATCTACCTGTTGGCGTATTCGTTATTACTGGGAAAAATCTAATTTTTGATTAAAATCACGAAAAAGTGGTGTTTTTTAGTGCGCAATCGCTATAAACACGTGGCTTGGCCGGAAGTACATGTAGCCTTAATAGCAACCCCAAGACAATTCACCCCCAGGAGACAATTCACGGGCTAGACAATTCAAATTAGATTTTTCATACCCCAATTTTTCGATTTTCGTAATCATTTTTGTCGTACCCAAATGTTTTTCGTACGCAAATTTGTTCGTACCTAAAAAAAAATTCGTACCCATTAGTTTCGTACCCAAATGTTTTTCGTATCCAAATTTTTCGTACCCAATTTTTTTCGTACCCCTTTTTTTTCGTGCCCAATTTTTTTCGTACCCATTTTTTTCGTACCTAAATTTTTGTTCGTACCAATTTTTTTTCGTAACAATTTTTTTTTTCGTACCCATTATTTCGTACCCAAATGTTTTTTGTTCCCAATTGTTTTCGTACCCAATTTTTTTTTCGTACCCATTTTTTTCGTACCCGTATGTTTTTCGTACCAAAATTTGTTCGTACCCATTTTTTTTTCCGTACCAATCTTTTTCATACCCAAATTTGTTCGTACCCAATTTTTTTTTCGTACCCAAATAAAAAAAATCGTACCCATTTTTTTAGTACCCAAATTTGTTTCGTACCCAAATTTTTATTTGTACAAATTTTTTTCGTACCCAAATAATTTTCGTACCCTAATTTTTTTGTTTCCTTTATTTTTTCGTACTCTAATTTGTTTTCGTAACCAAATTAGTTTTTTTTCCTGCCCATATTATGTTCGTACCCATTATTTCTTCGTACACAAATTTGTTCATACCCAAATTTTTTCGTACCCATATGTCGTACTCAAATTTTTTTCGTACACAAATTTGTTCGTACCTAATTTTTTATTCGTACCCATTTTTTTCGTACCCAAATAGTTTTTCGTACCTAATTTTTTATTCGTACCCATTTTTTTCGTACCCAAATAGTTTTTCGTACCTTTATTTTGTTCGTACCCTTTTTTTTTTCGTACTCAAATTTGTTTTCGTACCCAAATTATTATTTTTTTCGTACCCACTGCCCACATATTTTTTCGTACCAATTTTTTATTTTGAAATAATCGATTTTCAATTTGATTTGAACTCTCCACTCATTCCATCCCGCGAAACCCTTAAGGTGTCGCAACTCTAGTTGTTATCGTTTTTTAATGATAACAATGTTTTGACCTTCATCAGGGCCGATTTTTGGTCATTAAATTGAATAGATGTTTATACGATCAGAGCTAAACATTTGCAAAAATAGTGCGAAATGAAACTAGTGATAATTTAATGTGTGATTGTACTTAATGCATATGGAATGAGTGATGTATTGGACGTCATCATTGATGACGTTCAATTGAACGAATGATTAAGGGGGCTAAGTTTCGTTAAGCTGAGGCAAATCACTGCGATTTGAGTTTCTTGAAAACTGGCCGAACACGTTTGCTAAAATTTGACTTGTATATGGACCAGAATGCGATCTACCTGTTGGCGTAGGCGTTATACCTGGGAAAAATCTAGTTTTCGAGTATTTTGTGTTTAAATACTTTTATGGGAAAGGGCACGCGCACAGATAAACATTGTGACGTCACTTCACAAACAGCGTTAGACATCCGCCATCTTGTAACGCGACAAAGAAACTCAGTGTTATTAGTTCAATAAACACAGAAAATATGTTTGTGTTTAATTATCATTAATACAAATGTCTATATTTTGTGCAGCGGATGTTTATTCAGACGGATACGACAGAATTACGTAAGTATCATTGTGTACTTTACAGTAGATTTTACTACGGAAGAAATTTATTATATCTCACTCAGTCACTGACAAAATGAGCTTGACACATAAACAACAACCGGATCGGATTTACATCCACATAATATTGTGCGAATCCGATGCAATTCAAATTACTAATGTTTGATAACGTTTGATGAATTCGTTATATCAATATGCATGAACTTAAAAGGGGAATAATTATAATTGAAATGTGCGATTCAATGACAGTGTTATATTGGGATAATTAGTCGTTTAGCCGTAACAGATAAGTATTTAGTTTGTTGTGTTTCATTTTCAACATAGTTTTACCGTTTTTTCCTTAAAGTAAAACAGTCCAGTCGTCATTATATCTTGAATTTTAAATATTGAAATACATGTCGGATATTTCATATTTTCGGACGTTGCTACGTAAGCTAGTTGTCAACATAATTATTAAGATACATATTTACCTTTTACCATACAGTTGTGCAGCTGTTGTCTACTTAATGACGCGCTGTTTAATGTCTATAAAAAATTTTTCTGCCCGTGATGATAATAAGTCTTTAAATCAACAAACCCCAGCAATGTCAATGGTCTGTCAACATTAGAAAAATATTAGATAAAAAAACTTCAGCGTACAATTTATATGGTATTGACATACCTGTACTCTGAAGCCAACTCTGTATCGAAAGTCAACCAGAGTCGTAACATATTTATGTCAAGCTATAAATCAAAGAATACTCATTTTCTTGGATACATTTCTACATATATTGGTGAATGAATATAAATTACTGCATCGAGGAATATTTTAAGGTTTAAATGTTTCAAATGCATCTTACAATAGATGAAAATAACTCTCATCAGTCTGAAATTCACAATTTTGAAGCCATTGTCGCTTTGTCCAAGACTTAGGTTTTCATTTGGATACTGTCGGATCATCCTTGACATCTTTTGCTGATATTGTAAACATTACCTTTGTTTTCTGAAATCTATTATTTGTGATTAACAACATACGTCTGGTGGATTATAAAACTGATTTCAGTGTGAATCGGGTAGTTTTAAATATTTACTTTGAGTTTGTATTTACACTACAATTTGTTAACAACACAAGCCAGAATATTCTAAAATACCGGGAAATGTCATTCTGAATTTGAAAACACTTGAGCACATGGTATACAAATATACAAATACAAATTTTATTTTAAGTCAGTTTGTACATAACAAGTATAACATTAACATCTACATTTTCACAACAATAACACGTATACTGAAAGCGCTTGGACAAAGCGGAAAGAATCCGGGTATTTCGGACCAGGGTATTTCCGGGACAGATTTACTCAATATGCAAAGGAAAAATATGATATGCCTAATCGACAATTTCAATTGGGTCACGGAACGCATGGTTTTATTTTTCTATGCGTAATCGGCAATTTTACATTGGGTATTTACACAAATGCGCACCTAATTTGTAGCTCTGTTACAGTAATCTGTGAAACAACGTCATTAATAAAACAAAAAAATATGTTTGACCACAACGGTGGCTAATAATGTTTAGGAAAAATTACAAACAATATAGATTTATCTATAACATAACATGTTAGAATTTTATCATGCATTTATAATCACTCATAATGAGATTTCAATATACAGTTACATGCATAGATAGTTTTTTTAAGCCAGTGCCTTTTTAATTCAGAAAATAAGCAAGATAAACCATAAAATTGGGAAAAAAATATAGTAAACCATAAAATGGAGAAAAATGAGGCATTATTAATATGATTATAAATAACAGAATCACAATAATATTGTTTTTAAGTGCATGATTTAGTGCATTTTTAAATTTATATTATAAAATGCTGCTTGAATTTCTTTTTACCTTTCATATGTAAAAAAAGAAATATTATCTGCTAGTGCAAAATATGACTGGTCATTTCGTAGCAAAAGATAAGAAAATAAGTGCATTAAATAAATGAATTAATATTTTTGTATCTGGAATAGTTGTATTTTAAATCGATCCTCCACCCTATTATGGCCGAATAAGGGCTAAATTGCTTTCCAACTTGAAATGAAAAGGCATATTGGTTGATCGTGTAGCGTTTATGTGCAAAATTTGAGGGCCAATTGATAAAGCTTGTCGATGCCAAAACAGGTAATAATAATAATTTAATATCAGGTACATGTACACAAGCAAATAAGTATATTTAACCCTTTCAGTGCGGGAACAAAAGGCCTTTGAAAAAAGTTTGGATTCAGATGAGACGCCACAGAACATGGCGTCTCATCAGGATCCAAACTGTTTGCTATTCTGATAGTATTATTTGAAAAAAAATCGAAGAAAATGCTAATTTTAGAAATTCAGCAGACGACATTTTAGCAGACGACAAATTTCCCAGCATGCAAAGGGTTAAGATGCTTAAGGTGTGGAAGACTCATAATCAGGTTTGGTGTCCCTCAAACCCTAAGCGTCTTGTTATTTCTTATGCAGTTTGTATAGATAGTGCCACATCCTGACACGTAAAGCTTGTGCTTTGTTGGCAGCGTTAGTTGGCTGTTAACAGGTTCATTGTGGTTATCTCCACCATCAGTCTGTCCGTCTGTCCTAGCCACTATCTCTTACACCATAAACACTAGAACCTTGAAACTTAAACACATGGTAGCTATGAGCATTATGTGCGACCCTGTACTATTTGGAATTTTGATCTGACCCCTGGGTCATAAGTTATAGGGGTTGGGGTGGGGACGGGTCAGAGATTTTCAGGGTTGGCACCAATCGACCGCCCCCGGTTTTAACCGGCGGTTTTTACCGGTTAAAACCGCCCCGGTCAATACTCCAGAAGTGGTTGTTACTGGTCAATACTGGTCGATTGAACTTTACCCCCAATTTTAATTTATATTCCATGCCTAATTAAACAATATTGATAATATAAATTAAACAGAAATGTTGCCAATAATGTCTTAAGCTATTAATACCCACTATTTTATACATGTTCATGCAATTTGTAGGGCTGTCACGATTCACCGGTATATCGGTATATCGCGGTGCATGTCTTGAAAAAAATCGCACCGCGGTACGGCGTTGCCGCACCGGTTTTTTAACCAGGTTTTCCGAAGGAAAAAACTGGTTATTAGATTGGCGAATGCGGGCGGGCTGGCTGGCGGGCTGGCTGGCGGGCTGGCGGAATAAGCTTGTCCGGGCCATAACTATGTCATTCATTGTCAGATTTTAAAATCATTTGGCACATTTGTTCACCATCATTGGACGGTGTGTCGCGCGAAATAATTACGTCGATATCTCCAAGGTCAAGGTCACACTTTGAGTTCAAAGGTCAAAAATGGCCATAAATGAGCTTGTCCGAGCCATAACTATGTCGTTCATCGTCAGATTTTAAAATCATTTGGCACATTTGTTCACCATCATTGGACGGTGTGTCGCGCGAAATAATTACGTCGATATCTCCAAGGTCAAGGTCACACTTTGAGTTCAAAGGTCAAAAATGGCCATAAATGAGCTTGTCCTGGCCATAACTATGTCATTCATTGTGAGATTTTAAAATCATTTGGCACATTTGTTCACCATCATGGGACGGTGTGTCCCACGAAAGAATCACGTCAATATCTCCAATGTCAAGGTCGCCACGACTAAAAATAGATTTAAAAAAAAAAAAAACTTACAAAGGGGGTTAATTTTTTTGGGTCATTTCAAAAGTTCAGTTTGAGTTTTCTCCCTTTATCAGATTTTTTTTTCACAATGAAAACCTGGTTTTGTGACAATTTTGTCCCTTGTTAAATATTATTATATTAGCACATATATAAATACATTACATAATTATTTTGATATAGATATCGTTTTGAAAAATGTAGAAGCGATTCAAAAGGGCTAAATGAATAATCCATTAATATATCCAGGTCAAGCAAGCGCTTCCACTTGTAGATGTTTAACTTTCACGTTTAAAATACGGCGATGTATGGGTCCGTACCTTTTTTGGAATTAGGGACAGATTTCCTTTGCAAATAAGTTCATAATTATCCAAAAGATGTTTATTCTATTTCTTATTTTCTTTCTTTAGTATATCCATCGTTCAAAGCATGGCACTTCCGAATCATGTTATCTTAAGATTCTGAATAAGTCGAGGAAGAGTCAGAACGCTACGGATTTTCAATACTGGGCCCGCTGATGCCCTTGAAGCGTTCGATTTACACAGATCGTAGTCACAGCTATTGTTAACAACATGGCGGACATTTAAAAAAAAGATGCGAACAATAACAATGACTACTTCTATAAAGTTTATTACAGTTTCTTTTACAGTTTCTAGTCATGCTATGATACCAGTGTTTTTTGATTATTGAGTTTAATAAAGTTTGTAAAACTTGTTATTCTGCTGTTTTCTTCACAGATACATATTCTGTAAAATATCGCGGTACATACCGCGATACAGTGTTGCCGTACCACGATATACCGCGGTACGCTCACGGCGTATCGTGACAGCCCTAGCAATTTGTAGGCCAATCTCTCAAAATTTTGCAAATAAGTCAAAGTTTGTCAATTTGATTTTTCTGGTTGATTGAACTTTTTTTCAATTCTACTGAATTATGATGCTCAGATAATTCTATGCTTGATTCAACAAGAACCTGTCAATTACTGTGTATGAGTTGTTCCTCATACCCCACTGTCCCCACAGTCTTCTAACAGTCTTCTCACCTATACAGGTGGGGCACCCAAAACTGATAATAGGGCCTTAAATGGCACCTTTTTGACACAATCCTTACTTGTCATGTATTCTTGCATTGATTTTTTAAAATACTTTTTAAACAAAATAGTGAAAAGGCCCCTTTAAAACATACTAGTAAGCGGCTGTTGATTTAAGCGGCTCAACACTTTGTTTACAAATATTGAAAATGAAAGTGGAACTCGTTTTCTGTTAAATTAATTGTTCAAGCACGTCGGGCTTGTAACATTGGATTTCCTACAAGCCAGAAAGAAAAAATACTAGTTTTTTGCTGTCGGACTAGTGCGAATTTCGACGACTGCTTTAACAAATTATTTATATATTTTTTTTATGCCCCCCCTTCGAAGAAGAGGGGGTATATTGCTTTGCACATGTCGGTCTGTCGGTTGGTTGGTCCGTCCACCAGGTGGTTTCCGGATGATAACTCAAGAACGCTTAGGCCTAGGATCATGAAACTTCATAGGTACATTGATCATGACTCGCGGATGACCCCTATTGATTTATAGGTCACTAGGTCGAAGGTCAAGGTCACTGTAACCCGAAATAGTAAAATGGTTTCCGGATGATAATTCAAGAACGCTTATCATGCCTAGGATCATGAAACTTGAAAGGTAGATTGATCATGACTCGCAGATGACCCCTATAGATTTTCAGGTCACTAGGTCAAAGATTAAGGTCACGGTAACCCGAAATAGTAAAATGGTTTCCGGATGATAATTCAATAATGCTTATGCCTAGGATCATGAAACTTGATAGGTACATTGATCATGACTCGCAGATGACCCCTATTGATTTTGAGGTCACTAGTTCATACATGTACTTCTTTACCAACATGATCCCAATCTATAAACAAGAGCAGACAACTGTATCAAGCATTTTGACAGAATTATTGCCCTTTTATACTTAGAATATGCATATATAATTGATAAATCTATGTTTAAATTTGCATACCACCTCAAATATGTTCTATGTCCTTTGACATATTGCTTTCATATTTTGCATACTTCTTTACCAACATGATCCCAATCTATAAACAAGAACAGACAACTGTATCAAGCATTTGACAGAATTATTGCCCCTTTTATACTTAGATAATTGAACATTTTGCTTAAATTGCCATAACTTCTTTATTTATGATCACATTTGATTCATACTTTGACAAAGCAACACTTACCTGACATACCACAATGCACTGCACCCAAACTATCCCCCATGCCCCACCCTAGAATCCCCCCCCAATTTTTTTTTTTAATTATTTTTGAAAGTTCATCTTTTAAATTACCACCAACCCACATAAACCCCCTGCTCTCCATGATGGCTTACAGTAACCTGTCAAGCACTAAAAATCTCTTATGACAATACGGTCAATCTCAACCATGCATGGCCGCATTACCAACCCTTGGGGCGCCCCCTGGGTCAAACATGCGGCGTGGGAATACGCGTCGGCCTCTGCAGCACCATTTTTCACCAATTGACTTCAAATTAATACTTAAGATTTCTTATGACAACACAGTCTATCTTGACCATCCATGTTCACATTACCCACCCCAGGGCCCCGCCCACTTTGGTGGTAAAGATCCCAAGCTATTTCAGCATAATTAAAATCCAAGCCATTTTTGTGGTCAAGACCCGAGCTTTCTCAACATAATTAAAATCCAGGCCAGTTTGGTGGCAGAGACCCCGAGCTATTTCAGCATAATTAAAATCCAAGTCAGTTTAGTGGTCAAGATCCTGGACTATTTCGGTATAATTAAAATCCAAGCCAGTTTGGTGGTCAAGACCCCGAGCTTTTTTAGCATAATAAAAATCCAAGTCAGTTTAGTGTTCAAGATCCTGAACTTTTTCGTTATAATTAAAATCCAGGCCAGTTTGGTGGTCAAGACCCCAAGCTTTTTCAGCATAATTAAAATCCTAGCCAGTTTCGTGGGGGAGACCCTGAGCTATTTCAGCATATTTAAAATCAAAGTCAGGTATAATTCGGTATAATTAAAATCAAGGCCAGTTTGGTGGTCAAGAACCCGAGATTTTTCAGCATAATTTAAACCATAGCCAGTTTCATCGCCGAGACCTCGAGCTATTTCCGCATATTTAAAATCCAAGCCAGTTTGGTGTTAAAGATCCTGAACTATTTTGGCATAATTAAAATCCAAGCCAGTTTGGTGGTCAAGATCCTGAGCTATTTCAGCATAATTAAAATGCAAGCCAGTGTGGTGGTCAAGAACCCGAACTATGAGCATAATTCAAATCCAAGCCAGTTTGGTGGTAAAGATCCCGAGCTATTTCAGCATAATTAAAATCCAAGACAGTTTGGTGATCAAGACCCCTAGCTTTTTCAGCATAATAAAAATCCAAGCCAGGTTGGTGGTCAAGATCCTGAGCTATTTCAGTATAATTTAATTCTAAGCCAGTTTGGTGGTCATGACTCCGAGTTATTTCAGCATAATTAAAATCCAAGCCGTTTTGGTGGTCAAGACCCCAAGCTATTGTAGCAGTATTGTTTTCGGCATAATTTTTTTCTTACCCAATTGTTTTCGTACACACATTTTTTCTTACCCTTTTTTTTCAGTTTTTTGACAGAATAATGCCCCCTTTTATAGTTAGAAAATTGAAAATTTGGGTAAATTTTGTGTTCAGGTCTACTCTTATCCTATTTGTGTTAAGGTCTACTCTTATCCTTAAGTATCAAAGCTATATCGTCTACTTAATGTTATAAGTCATGTAAATGGCATTTTTATACATTTTATTTCTTTCCCATTTTTGTGTTTTTTATTAAGGTGACATACATCAACTGTTTAATAATATTAAGTCTACCTTTTTGGTAAAAATAATGTTTTTACCAAATTTTCAAAATTGACATTACTGACACATGTCATTTGCTGAATGTAAAAAGTAGCATAACTGACATTTAGTTAAATTTTCAGGAGAAGGAAAAACTGCTTTATTGAAATAAAATAGGGATACATGTACTTACAGAGTAAAACAAACACATGGGATATTTTCAGATTTGAAAACTGGTATTTTACGCATCTTTAGGCAGTTCTGTGTACCAAGGATAAATACAATACTTAAACATTCATGTACAATGCACAATACTAAAAACCTGAATTGTAACTGTAATGTATTTCAGATTCAGAGATGTCTGTTTTGTTTCTAAGGTCATGTGAAAAATTAAGTATATATGTTTATAGGTTTAAAATTGCAAATTGTCCTCTTACTTGCCCTTGTATTTCAAGATAGAATACTTTCCTCCCCAGAGGAAAGAGATCTGGGTTTGAATCCCAGTGGGGGCTTCAGAGGATGATTCATTTTAAGAAAAATGAATATATTTGCTTTACTTTGTCTCTAACTTAACCAATTAACTCTGACAATGCCTTTAAAAGTATGCAGTTTTTGATAATTCAATTATGCAAAAAAACATGTATAATTGTAGGGTAGACTAAGTCAATACAACAATAAATGCATGTAGGAACACATATTTAAATTAAAAATGCAACAATCAGAGGACATAATCAATTAAATATTAAATGACTACTTAAAATATTTTATAGCACTGTTTGTTTTCCAGAGATTTGTGAATATGCCGTTTTATGTTCTTGTCCTTGAACTAATGCAATATGTGCTTTGGAACTGGAATCATATAGTGTTGGAAAGCTGGTGTTTCACGTCCAGAGGGTCCTTGCGTCCGGAAGCTGAAAATTGTAAAATATGATCTCCCCACTCATTCCATCCCGCGAAACCCTTAAGGTGTCGCAAGTCTTGTAAATTACATTTAAGAAGATTTGACCAACAGCTATAGTGCATATGGAATGAGTGATGTATTGGACGTCATCATTGATGACGTTCAATCGAACGAATGATAAAGGGGGCTAAGTTTCGTTAAGCTGGCGCATATAGCCGCGATTTGAGTCAATTGAAAACTGGCCCAACACGTTTGCTGAAATTTGACATGTATATGAACCAGAATGCGATCTACCTGTTGGCGTTGTCGTCATATCTGGGAAAAAACAACTTTTCGAGTATTTTGTGTTTAAATATTTTTTATGGGAAACGGCACGCGCTCAAATAAACATTGTGACGTCACTTCACAAACAGCGTTAGACATCCTCCATCTTGTAACGCGACAAAGAAACTCAGTGTTATTAATTCAATAAGCACAGAAAATATGATTGTGTTTAATTATCATTAATACAAATGTCTATATTTTGTGCAGCGTATGTTTATTCAGACGGATACAACAGAATTATATTAGTATCATTGTGTACTTTACAGTAGATTTTACTACGCAGGAAATTTATTATATCTCACTGACAAAATGACTTAATGAGCTTGACACATTCACAACAACCGGATCGGATTTACATCCACATATTATTGTGCGAATCCGATGCAATTCAAATTACTAATGTTTGATAACGTTTGATGAATTCGTTATATCAATATGCATTAACTTTCAAGGGGAATAATTATAATTGAAATGTGCGATTCAATGACAGTGTTATATTGGGATAATTAGTCGTTTAGCCGTAACAGATAAGTATTTAGTTTGTTGTGTTTCATTTTCAACATAGTTTTACCGCTTTTTCCTTAAAGTAAAACAGTTCAGTCGTCATTATATCTTGAATTTTAAATATTGAAATACATGTCGGATATTTCATATTTTCGGACGTTGCTACGTAAGCTAGTTGTCAACATAATTATTAAGATACATATTTACCTTTTACCATACAGTTGTGCAGCTGTTGTCTACTTAATGACGCGCTGTTTAATGTCTATAATGTTTTTCTGCCCGTGATGATAATAAGTCTTTAATTCAACAAACCCCAGCAATGTCAATGGTCTGTCAACATTAGAAAAATATACGCTAAAGAAACTTCAGCGTACAATTTATATGGTATTGACATACCTGTACTCTGAAGCCAACTCTGTATCGAAAGTCAACCAGATTCGTAACATATTTATGTCACGCAATAAATCAAAGAATACTCATTTTCTTGGATACATTTCTACATATATTGGTGAATGAATATAAATTACTGCATCAAGGAATATTTTAAGGTTTAAATGTTTCAAATGCATATAACAATAGATGAAAATAACTCTCATCAGTCTGAAATTCACAATTTTGAAGCCATTGTCGCTTTGTCCAAGACTAGTTTTCATTTGGATACTGTCGGATCATCCTTGACATCTTTTGCTGATATTGTAAACATTACCTTTGTTTTCTGAAATCTATTATTTGTGTTTAACAACATACGTCTGGTGGATTATAAAACTGATTTCAGTGTGAATCGGGTAGTTTTAAATATTTACTTTGAGTTTGTATTTACACTACAATTTGTTAACAAAACAAGCCAGAATATTCTAAAATACCGGGAAATGTCATTCTGAATTTGAAAACACTTGAGCACATGGTATACAAATATACAAATACAAATTTTATTTTAAGTCAGTTTGTACATAACAAGTATAACATTAGCGATGTATCGCTATTGACCGACATATGGTATGTTACTAAAAGTAGAAATACCGTGAAATCTCGGGAGATTCGCATTTCAAGAAAGCCTGTCACATCGCTGTTTTTCTCGATATGAAAGAGCAGAATAGATAAATTTTAAATGTTTAAGATAGTATTTTGTGAAAGAATGTATCGGTTAAATGTGAAAAATGTCTATTCTAAAATACCGGGAAATGTCATTCTGAATTTGAAAACACTTGAGCACATGGTATACAAATATACAAATACAAATTTTATTTTAAGTCAGTTTGTACATAACAAGTATAACATTAGCGATGTATCGCTATTGACCGACATATGGTATGTTACTAAAAGTAGAAATACCGTGAAATCTCGGGAGATTCGCATTTCAAGAAAGTCTGTCACATAGCTGTTTTTCTCGATATGAAAGAGCAGAATAGATAAATTTTAAATGTTTAAGATAGTATTTTGTGAAAGAATGTATCGGTTAAATGTGAAAAATGTCAATCTTTCCAATCAAGTGATTGATTTGGGCCAATAACTGCATTTAAAACCTGTTTTGGACCGGTCTTTGTTAACTGTCTACTTTTCGGGATTTTCTGGTTGACTTTCCTAATGGGGTTGGTCCATAACAATTAAGTCGCGCCAGTCAAAAATCATAAAAAGCGACATTTAAAGTTATGGTAGCCAGAATTAGAAAAATATGTATAACTGATCAATATCAATCATGACAGACTGATGTCTCAGGTTAGTGCAGTGATTTTTCCACCAGATTCTCACAAAGGTGATCCCGGTTGATTTCTCCACAATTGAATATATGTCAGTACACAAATAAATTATACAGCAGGTAATGACAATCGATAAATGTCTAAGTTGTAATTAAATTGTTTTCACAAATTTGGACACTCTTTGTGTCTGGGATCTGTTGGGTTAAATGACCTTTACAACAAAACATACATCTCTGAATCTGCGATACATTACAGTTAAAGTTTAAGACATGTAAAATCCCAGTATTCAGATCTGAAAATATCCCAAAAAACTCGTATGGTATGAAATACATATATCTTGTGACGTATTTTCATTTAAAATCTTGAATTTAATGACGACTTGAATGTAATGACGACAAGTCGGACATGCAGTTGTTAAATATTTTAATACGTATATCGTGTGACATAATTTCATTTAAACTCTAGATTTTAACGACATTAGTCTGACGCGTTATTTTATTTAGCAGTAAAAAAAAATTAAGTAGACTATCAAAAGAATACAAAAAGTGTACTTGTAAATAAAAACTCCTTCATTCTGTATAAAGATTGTACGTTACAGCAGAGCTCCAGATAACTTTTCTGAGTAATTGGGTAAATACCCACTTCTTTTGAGTTCAATTGGGTATTTTCATATTCAATTGGGTACAAAAAAGTCGGTACCCACTACTTAAATTGACAATTGGGTACTTTTGTTTTAAAATTGGGTATGTTCATTGTCTAACTGTCTTAAATTCTCACCTGCTTACCTGAATAAGCTGGTTGAAGTTCCACTCTTAATTGATTAGTTTCAGAGATTTTGTGTAATTATGTAGATGTATCCATATTATGCAGTCTTGATTTTTAAAAAAAGTTCAACGATTTTTTTCACCAGTTTTCTTACAATGTAAGGACTGACAGCGGATTGCCTCCGACACAATATCGTCAAAAATTAGTTTCACTATATTTTCCGCTTCTGATTTTGTGTTGCCTGCGGTTGAATATCTTAAAATTGAGTTTGTTAGTGCTTGGGATACGATGTTTCCATTTTTTAGGCCTCACGGTTTCGACATTTTCACAACAATAACACGTATACTGAAAGCGCTTGGACAAAGCGGAAAGAATCCGGGTATTTCGGACCAGGGTATTTCCGGGACAGATTTACTCCTTATGCAAAGGAAAAATATGATATGCGTAATCGACAATTTCAATTGGGTTTCGGAACGCATGGTTTTATTTTTCTATGCGTAATCGGCAATTTTACATTGGGTATTTACACAAATGCGTACCTTATCTGTAGCTCTGTTACAGTAATCTGTGAAACAACGTCATTAATAAAACAAAAAAATATGTTTGACCACAATGGTGGCTAATAATGTTTAGGAAAAATACAAACAATATAGATTTATCTATAACATAACATGTTAGAATTTTATCATGCATTTATAATCACTCATAAAGAGATTTCAATAAACAGTTACATGCATAGACAGTTTTTTTTAGCCAGTGCCTTTTGAATTCAGAAAATAAGCAAGATAAACCATAAAATTGGGAAAAATAGATAGTAAACCATAAAATGGAGAAAAATGAGGCATTATTAATATGATTATAAATAACAGAATCACAATAATATTCTTTTTAAGTGCATGATTTAGTGCATTTTTAAATTTATATTATAAAATGCTGTTGAATTTCTTTTTACCTTTCATATGTGACGTAAAAAAAGAAATATCTGCTAGTGCAAAATATGACTGGTCATTTCGTAGCAAAAGAGAAGAAAATAAGTGCATTAAATAAATGAATTAATATTTTTATATCTGGAATAGTTGTATTTTAAATCGATCCTCCACCCTATTATGGCCAAATAAGGGCTAAATTGCTTTCCAACTTGAAATGAAAAGGCATATTGGTTGATCGTGTAGCGTTTATGTGCAAAATTTGAGGGCCAATTGATAAAGTTGTTGATGCCAAAACAGGTAATAATAATAATTTATTATCAGGTACATGTACACAAGCAAATAAGTATATTTAACCCTTTCAGTGCAGGAACCGAATTTTAAAGGTCTTTGAAAACAGTTTGGATCCAGATGAGACGCCACAGAACGTGGCGTCTCATCAGGATCCAAACTGTTTGCTATTCTGATAGTATTCTTTGAAAAAAAATTCAAGAAAATGCTAATTTTAGAAATTCAGCAGACGACATTTTAGCAGACGACAAATTTCTCAGCATGCAAAGGGTTAAGATGCTTAAGGTGTGGAAGACTCATAATCAGGTTTGGTGTCCCTCAAACCCTAAGCGTCTTGTTATTCCTTATGCAGTTTGTATAGATAGTGCCACATCCTGACACGTAAAGCTTGTGCTTTGTTGGCAGCGTTAGTTGGCTGTCAACAGGTTCATTGTGGTTATCTCCACCATCAGTCTGTCCGTCTGTCCTAGCCACTATCTCTTACACCCAGCGATTTTCCTCCTTCTTTATAAAGTACCGGTAAACGGTACTTTCCCAATCGAGCGAAAATTCCCAAATTCCCAATCGGCATCTGAAAAAATCCCAATCGGCGTCCGAATTTTTTCTCAAAACGATCGAAAGTTTCGTAACAAAACCCAACTTTCGGCGAGCGAACAAAGAAAATCGTATAGTTGTGTGTAACCACGCGCTCGATTAATATCGGGTTTTATTATTCAGCGCGTTCAATCAATAGAGTCGTTACTGTTTGCGGTTCTTTTGTCAGGCAGCCAGCGTACTGTTTGACGTCGGTTTGAAACCTTATCGTAGTTTGAAATGCCCTCCAGCACTTCCTCTGTGGAAAGGTTGTTCAGTCTAATGAACAATCTTTGCACAACCAATCGGAACCGTCTATCACAGGACACATTGACAGCTCTAATGATGCTGTGCAGAGAGGGATGCCAGCAACTGAGTGATGATCAAACATCAAAGATTGTTGTAATTTAAAAAAAAAATGAAACAGAGAGACATTGCTTTATAAGAGATTAAAACAACTAGTAATTGATTTTGTGTCTTCTATATAATATTTTGTTATTTATATCAACTTTATTACTTTTAGTAATGGACATTAAGGCATGCCTGCAAATGATTATTTTAATGGGTATGTTCAATTAAGTTTGAACTGTATGATGTATTCAATAAGACCCAAACTTCACGACGCGATTTTCCCAATTTAAGGATTTCACGACTCGATTTTTCCCAATTTTGAGGTTTTCACGACTCATTTTTTCCCAATTGGACCGGTACGGGTACTTTTCCCAATTGGACAAGGAAAATCGCTGACACCATAAGCACTAGAACCTTAAAACTTAAACACATGGTAGCTATGAGCATTATGTGCGACCCTGCACTATTTGGAATTTTGATCTGACCCCTGGGTCAAAAGTTATAGGGGTTGGGGTGGGGACGGAACAGAGATTTTCACTCATTTTTAGCTCGACTATTATATATGAAATATATATAATGGAGCTATCCTGATCACGTCGGCGTTACCGTTAGCGTGCACATGTTAAAGTTTGTGTACTACCCCAAATATTTTCTTTTTACTTTAACAAATTATTTTTATATTTTTATGCCCCCCCCTTCGAAGAAGAGGGGGTATATTGCTTTGCACATGTCGGTCGGTCCGTCCACCAGGTGGTTTCCGGATGATAACTAAAGAACGCTTAGGCCTAGGATCATGAAACTTCATAGGTACATTGATCATGACTCGCAGATGACCTCTATTGATTTATAGGTCACTAGGTCGAAGGTCAAGGTCACTGTGACCCAAAATAGTAAAATGGTTTCCGGATGATAATTCAAGAACGCTTATGCCTAGGATCATGAAACTTGAAAGGTAGATTGATCATGACTCGCAGATGACCTCTATAGATTTTCAGGTCACTAGGTCAAAGATTAAGGTCACGGTAACCCGAAATAGTAAAATGGTTTCCGGATGATAATTCAATAACGCTTATGCCTAGGATCATGAAACTTGATAGGTACATTGATCATGACTCGCAGATTACCCCTATTGATTTTGAGGTCACTAGTTCATACATGTACTTCTTTACCAACATGACCCTAATCTATAAACAAGAGCAGACAACTGTATCAAGCATTTTGACGGAATTATTGCCCCTTTTATACTTAGAATATGCATATTATTGATAAATCTATGTTAAAGGGGCCTTTTCACAGATTTTGGCATTTTTTTAACTTATTCATTAAATGCTTTATATTGATAAATGTAAACATTGGGTCGTAAAAGCTCCAGTAAAAAATCAAGAATAAAATAAAAAAAAGGAAAAGAACATTGCCCGGAGCAGGTTTCGAACCAGTGACCCCTGGAGTCCTGCCAGAGTCCTGAAGTAAAAACGCTTTAACCTACTGAGCTATTCCGCCGAGTACACATATTAAACGTATTTTATACCTTATATAAGCAATCTTCGTAGTTTCAAAAAATTTAACGACAAAAACAGAACTCTCCAAATTTTTCAATCGTTTCGCGTTGCAACGCTTTATAATTTTTAGGTTTTAAAATCGTCAAAAGATGCATATAATGGCTATATTAGAGCATGGTAAATGTTCAGTATTACTGTTTCCTCACAAATATCATTACCAAAACGAAAAATTGCGAATCTGAAACAACTTTTTTCAATTTTGTCAATTTACCAAAGCGTGAAAAGATCCCTTTAAAGTTTGCATACCACCTCAAATATTTTCTTAGTCCTTTGACAAATTGCTTTCATATTTTGCATACTTTATAACCAACATGATCCCAATCTATAAACAAGAGCAGACAACTTTATCAAGCATTTTGACAGAATGTTTGCCCTTTTATACTTAGAAAATGCATATATAATTGATAAATCTATGTTTAAATTTGCATACCACCTCAAATATTTTCTATGGCCTTTGACATATTGCTTTCATATTTTGCATACTTCTTTACCAACATGATCCCAATCTATAAACACGAACAGACAACTGTATCAAGCATTTGACAGAATTATTGCCCCTTTTATACTTAGATAATTGAACATTTTGCTTAAATTGCCATAACTTCTTTATTTATGATCACATTTGATTCATACTTTGACAAAACAACACTTACCTGACATACCACAATGCACTGCACCCAAACTATCCCCCATGCCCCACCCCAGAATCCCCCCCCCCCAATTTTTTTTTTTATAATTATTTTTCAAAGTTCATCTTTTAAATTACCACCAACCCACATAAACCCCCCCTCTCCATAATGGCTTACATTAACCTGTCAAGCACTCAAAATCTCTTATGACAATACGGTCAATCTCAACCATGCATGGCCGCATTACCAACCCTGGGGCGCCCCCTGGGTCAAACATGCGGCGTGGGAATTCCCGTCGGCCTCTGCCGCACCATTTTTCACCAATTGACTTCAAATTAATACTTAAGATTTCTTATGACAACACAGTCTATCTCGACCATCCATGTTCACATTACCCACCCCAGGGCCCCGCCCACTTTGGTGGTAAAGATTCCAAGCTATTTCAGCATAATTAAAATCCAAGGCATTTTTGTGGTCAAGACCCGAGCTTTCTCACCATAATTAAAATCCAAGCCAGTTTGTTGGCAGAGACCCCGAGCTATTTCAGCATAATTAAAATCCAAGTCAGTTTAGTGGTCAAGATCCTGGACTATTTCGGTATATTAAAATCCAAGCCAGTTTGGTGGTCAAGACACCGAGCTTTTTTAGCATAATTAAAATTCAAGCCATTTTTGTGGTAAAGACCCCGAGCTTTCTAACCATAATTAAAATCCAAGCCAGTTTGGTTGCGGAGACCCCGAGCTATTTCAGCATAATAAAAATCCAAGTCAGTTTAGTGTTCAAGATTCTGAAGTATTTCGGTATAATTAAAATCCAGGCCAGTTTGGTGGTCAAGACCCCAAGCTTTTTCAGCATAATTAAAATCCTAGCCAGTTTCGTGGGGGAGACCCTGAGCTATTTCAGCATATTTAAAATCAAAGTCAGGTATAATTCGGTATAATTAAATTCAAGGCCAGTTTGGTGGTCAAGAACCCGAGCTTTTTCAGCATAATTAAAACCCTAGCCAGTTTCATCGCCGAGACCTCGAGCTATTTCCGCATATTTAAAATCCAAGCCAGTTTGGTGGTAAAGATCCTGAACTATTTTGGCATAATTAAAATCCAAGCCAGTTTGGTGGTCAAGATCCTGAGCTATTTCAGCATAATTAAAATGCAAGCCAGTGTGGTGGTCAAGAACCCGAACTATGAGCATAATTCAAATCCAAGCCAGTTTGATGGTAAAGATCCCGAGCTATTTCAGCATAATTAAAATCCAAGCCAGTTTGGTGGTCAAGACCCCTAGCTTTTTCAGCATAATAAAAATCCAAGCCAGGTTGGTGGTCAAGATCCTGAGCTATTTCAGCATAATTTAATTCTAAGCCAGTTTGGTGGTCATGACCCCGAGTTATTTCAGCATAATTAAAATCCAAGCCGTTTTGGTGGTCAAGACCCCAAGCTATTGTAGCATATATTGTTTTCGGCATAAATTTTTCTTACCCAATTGTTTTCGTACACACATTTTTTTCGTACCCATTTTTTTCTGTTTTTTGACAGAATAATGCCCCCTTTTATAGTTAGAAAATTGAAAATTTGGGTAAATTTTGTGTTCAGGTCTACTCTTATCCTATATGTGTTAAGGTCTACTCTTATCCTAAAGTATCAAAGCTATATCGTCTACTTAATGTTATAAGTCATGTAAATGACAATTTTATACATTTTATTTCTTTCCCATTTTTGTGTTTTTATTAAGGTGACATACATCAACTGTTTAATAATATTAAGTCTACCTTTTTGGTAATAATAATGTTTTTACCAAATTTTCAAAATTGACATTACGGACACATGTCATTTGCTGAATGTAAAAAGTAGCATAACTGACATTTAGTTAAATTTTCAGGAGAAGGAAAAAACTATTTTATTGAAATAAAATAGGGATACTTACAGAGTAAAACAAACACATGGGATATTTTCAGATTTGAATACTGGTATTTTACGCATCTTTAGGCAGTTCTGTGTACCAAGGATAAATACAATACTTTAACATTCATGTACAATGCACAATACTAAAAACCTGAATTGTAACTGTAATGTATTTCAGATTCAGAGATGTCTGTTTTATTTCTAAGGTCATGTGAAAAATTAAGTTTATATGTATATAGGTTTAAAATTGCAAATTGTCCTCTTAATTGCCCTTGTATTTCAAGATAGAATACTTTCCTTCCCAGAGGAAAGAGATCTGGGTTTGAATCCCAGTGGGGGCTTCAGAGGATAATTCATTCATTTTAAGAAAAATGAATATATTTGCTTTACTTTGTCTCTAACTTAACCAATTAACTCTGACAATGCCTTTAAAAGTATGCAGTTTTTGATAATTCAATTATGCAAAAAAACATGTATAATTTTAGGGTAGACTAAGACAGCCAACTAAGAATGGGCATCCATTTTAGTTTTTTAAGTCAATACAACAATAAATGCATATAGGAACACATATGTATTTAAATTAAAAATGCAACAATCAGAGGACATAATCAATTAAATAGTAAATGACTACTTAAAATATTTTTTAGCACTGTTTGTTTTCCAGAGATTTGTGAATATGCCGTTTTATGTTCTTCTCCTTGAACAAATGCAATATGTGCTTTGGAACTGGAATCATATAGTGTTGGAAAGCTGGTGTTTCACGTCCAGAGGGTCCTTGCGTCCGGAAGCTGAAAATTGTATATGATCTCACCACTCATTCCATCCCGCGAAACCCTTAAGGTGTCGCAAGTCTAGTAAAATGAATGTATTATCCTATGAGAGCATTTAACATATTTACTAACGCTCGTTATGAACTGAAAAGCTTAAAAGCTTGGTAATCAATGTGTTTTTAAAATATGAGCTATGCACATATACATCATGATTCTGATGTTATACTTAAGCGTGCTGGCAAAATGTGACATGCGTACGAAAAACATATATCACTCTGACAAAAAATTTGACGATAGTCTTAATTTCAGTTTATTTTTGTTTTATTTGTATTTATTGGGATTGTATTGTTAGTTATTTCTTAAATGTAGTAAACAATAAATTCCGTTAGTGTGCAGATTGGGAAACAAATACAATTGGTATAGAAATACAGACCAGTCCGATATCAGGTACTGTGCATAATGACTCATTAATGTTGCTGTTGTTATTTTTCGTAATTATTTAAATGTCAATTAAGGACATATGGTATTAAAGTTAAAAAATAAAAAGAATATCTGTGAAATCTTTACATAAAAAGAATTACACCGTTGAATAAAAAGTTATTTCGATACACCCTTCAAACGGCTAAGCTTGTGTAAAACAGTTTATGTATGTATCAAAAAGTCTTACACGTTTGTCTGAGCTAGCATTTAAATGGTTTGGAATCTACGTCAATTGATTTATAATTTTGTATGTTCACATCGACTTAACAAGCTCTAACAAATATATGAGCTTATAATAATGGAATGTTTTGTTATCTGCTAATTGTCTAGTATGCATATTTGGAAACAAAACCGTTTAAATTACAAAACGATACGAGAACACAGCTAAGTTGAAACAGTTACAATTTAAGTTGCTTAATGTAAGCATCCTTTTTAAGTGACATATTTGACACATTCATTAGACATATTGTTTTATATCCAACCTATAAACATAAAGGCTTTAATGCTGCCAGGCTGCATACTTTGCGAAATCTTCTGGCTTAATGGAATAATTATGTTTGAATTCTACTGAGCTATTATCTGGTTGAGATCGTGAATTAGTATTCTTATATGTCCAAATATTGTTTTGCAGTTGAATCTCTTAATATCAGTTATTGCACACATATAAGTTTGCTACTTTCCAATTGAACAACGTGATGGTACATGTAAAAACAGCAAAACATTGTGTTATGACAAGAGAATTAAATAATGAAATGCACACACACACCACGATTGCATATTGAAATATTCATGACTATAAGTAATTAACTCCGCTCTGCTTAATAAAGGAAAATGTCTCTCGGCACTTGCTGGTTTTGGTTTTTTATTTCGATACGAACTAGATATATATATATATATATATATATATATATATATATATATATATATATATATATATATATATATATATATATATATATATATTATTTGTGTACATTAGAAACCTTGGTCTTCAATTCAGTATTCATCACATAACAATTATATACGGAAATACAACGCATTTGTGAACTATTGCAAACAAAAATGTAGTTTGTAGTAAACTGTAAAATCCTTAGATTATTCTTAACTTGATATAAATTAGCGTAATCGTCATATTGGTTTATCATATTAGTTTAAATACTTTTTGCATAGTCAGTCTTTGAGTTTCCAATGTTTTGCATCGTATTAACATGAAAATTATGTTATTGTAAGTTTACTACACAGCATGAGACGAATTTATGCATTAATGTACATTTTCACAGTTTGTAATAAAATCTAGCAAAAATGTAATAATATAAAAAACAAACTTATATAACTTGGCTGTACATGAATGTTTTTCAATGTCATATAAGGTATGTCATGGTATTATTTCTATATGTTAATAATTATTATAAAATTCGTAATACATATCGACAGTTGTTTATAATCAGAACAATAAGAAATGTATGAAAAGTTAAACTGATTCAATCAATTTACTCTGTAAATAGACTTTGATCTCTAAAATTAGCTACACGTAGTTTTTCTTAATGCTGTACTAAATCTAGGGATGAAAAATAATAGACGAAGATCTCAAATCGTGTAATGGAATATAATCCATTACTCTGGGCCGTTCAGGCCTTTATACAATACGCTTTAAGACTATGACGATATTTACCGTCAAGCGGAATCATAAAGGAAAGTCAAAGATGACATCAGATGTTAACCTGATATTTATTTTGAGCCCGAATATATTAAGGCTAAACATAAATTGTTTTTTTCAACTTATATCGACAAAAAAATATGGTTTGCAGGTCGGCGAAACATTTTTCGGGCACTTAATTTTTTACTACACACATGATGTTCTCCACTGTTATCAATGGGGATGATCATGTGACAAATAAGATGCTACATCCCTGCATATACATGTATTTGTCTCTCTTTAATATTCTTCATTACTTGTATTAATTGCTTAAATGACGTTCACTTTCAACCCATATCGCAAGAAAGTGATTAGAGTTATATCGTATAACAATTCGCTTTATATATCGACTTAACTCGCCTTTCTAATTGGAGCAGTAAGTAGGTCATCACTCTAATAAAGTTCCCAGCAAGTAAAGTCGAGATAAAAAACCAAATAGTAAAATGATATAAAGGCTAATCACTATGTTGCCGATATGGCTTGAAAATGAGCGGCGTAATTTGATGGTAATAGTGATGGTAAACGACAGGAATGAGCGGCGTAATTTGATGGTAATAGTGATGGTAAACGACAGGAATCTTCCAAATCTGTGAACATACCTTTCTTTATATATATAAGTTAAAATTTGCAAATTATTAGCCAATGATTTACCACTTTCAACAGCTCACTTTTATTTTATACCATTGCATAACCGAAAGTGGTTTCCAAAAGTCATTTCATACGCAAATAAATTACGGTAAATGTACATGGTAAGTAATTCGACAATATTGTTCATAAGTACAGGTTTTAATCACTGTACGTTGCGTGCTGCATAACCGTGTACATGTATGCTTTAACATCGCATGTTCGGCCAAGAACACAGGCTTGTTCATTAAAGTAATTTTTATGTAAATCACATTGCCATAAGCAGCAAAAAAAGCCTTTAAGGCACTCACCGTCTAGTTAAAATTATTAAGAAATAATGTTTTAAAAAAATATTTGAAAAAACACCAACACTTACCGGTGTGTTTACATCCATTAACCTTCAATTGTGAACACCACAAAGTCATGTGATGCTGCACCCTGATAACACGCACACTTTTAAGTCACAGTTCAGATCACACTTACAGCAATAATGAATGTTATTAATCGGTATGGTCATTGCGATAGTTGCTGGGTTAAATAATTAATAGATTGTTATTTCTGATACAGAAAAACGAAAATGTGATTCTTTAGACTGCAGCTGTTGACAAAAATAAATACGTGGAACGTAACATCATAACACATATGATAACTTTTTTCATGAAAGTACGTGTTCAGAAACAAATAAACATAAGTCGTTTTTATATAAGTGACTATGTGTTTCTCTAGTATCAAGCTTTACTATGTCTTAAGTGGGTGTCGTAATACTTCGTTCAATATTAAACAATTAAAATATATATATTATTTTAAAGTTATTTTTTCAAAAGTCTTTAAACGAGGATCAATAACACACTCGAGGAAACGTTTATACGATATTGTTTTGGAATACAATGTATAAGCGAATTTTAGATGTATACAATAAACATTAAAAACAATTCATCTTTCAACGCCTGAAATTATCCACTATTCTGCACCGATTTGTTCGCACGATCCAATATGGGTTCGTTATTTTAAAACTCTTATGCAAACGTAAACGTTAGCAGTTTCAATTTCATCAGGTTTAACAATATTTGATTTACGGTAAAACCCACTATACACGTATATATTTTATTCAATGTTCTGAGATCCTATTAATGTTTTCGGTTTAATTATAAGTATTAACTACACACTTAACATACCTTTAAGTTCATCAAACTGCAACATTACAGGTGCTTGTTGAATTATTTTACTAACTATCTGGATAGTTGAACAGCGTCAACGGACGTAAATGGCAACGCGTGCGACCGATTTCCTCATTTTATTCTGAAGCAGTTAGTTGTTGAACAAATAAGCCGATTTAATTTGCAGAAAACATTAGCACAATCCTGAGCACGATCGGTTTAAAAACAGATTGGACACTACTCATGTGCTAAATAATACTCGTAAACATGTTCTCGTTACATACATACTAAGCACACCCACCTTTCACAATCTTTTCGCCAAGTAATTAGCAACACTGTTTTATGTCTCAAAGTAAGTTCACTGCAAACAACAACGTTAAATGTTCGAACAGAAGAAAACCATTATTTTGCATAAGAAAAAATGCAGGACTATCTGTGTTGAGGCAAGTTTGTCGACAAGTGTCATGTTTCTTTAGATCGTCGCCTTATACTTGGTGGAGAAAATAACTTTTTTATATACATCTTAAGATTTTGTTCTGTACCCAACAATTTTTCTACAAGCATTTATACCCTTTAAGGGCGTCAAAATATAGAGATGAAAAGAACAAAAATCAAAACCGACTTTATAAATTGATTGTTATTTTAGAACTCTTATCCTCGGATTTCTTGTGTAGCCTTTAAAGAAATAACGGACGCCATAGGGTAGTTTAATATGTATTCAAATTACGTTTAAAACTATCCGCACAATAATAATTAATGCAAAGCAATGCCAACTTTGCAAGTAAGTGTTTTTGTAAATACCGATTGCGTATATTTTACCAGTTGCGTATATTGTGGAGTAATTAAATGTATGTTTAAGTTTAAGAGGTCATTTCGCACCGGAAGCTACGTTATGGAGGGACCGCAGTGTGTTTCAGCAAACCTTCCTTAGTTTCATAATAGACTTTTGTAGAGTCAAGCAACTGTCGAATTAAGACTGCATCTTCATATGACATTTACTTATATACTCGAATTTTATTTTAAGATTTCTTCCTTAACTTAATTATATGAGTTACATTTAGTCAATAAAATGTGTATTTTACATTTTATTGTATATTATTCCTTACAAATAAATGACAACAAATGTTAAGCGCATTTGTCTCAATCACCCGTTCGTATCGTGTCTGTGCTTTTCCGATGATAATGTATATGCTGTATGAGTGTATCTGCATGAGAAATTTAAAGGCGTTACTTTTGGGATTGAATAGCAGTCACTAATTGTTCATCAGATTACTGTTGCAATAGGGGAATAACATAATAATGATTTTCTTGACAACGTTGGCATTCTATTAATAATTTTGAAACTGGAATTATCATGCATGTGAAGTGAGTTTTTCTTGAGAAGAGTTCAAATATATACGCGTATGTCAAGGGAAATAAAATATAATTCAGTTATAGATGCAAAGTACGTGACTGTGCTATTATATATTTGAACAGCAAATTAAAAGAGAATTTTGTTGCGTTGTCATAATTCGATATTTTATTCCGAACTGTAAATTTTAGTTGCAATACAATGCTTGTTCTGTAACATGTTAGTAGGACTTAATACGAATATGAGTATAGATAGTTGTAGTTGTGTGTGACATTCACCCGCAATATAGAACATGTGTTCAGAATGGTCATCGTATTTAGAACCGTGCTAAAAAATTGTATCGCTTAGTTAGGTGCGCCCGTTTTCATAATTTGTTTGAACCGTTCGTTAAATGAACTGTATTACATGGTGGATGATCTTCATTGTTGTTAATAATTCACTTTTAATTACGCATATTAGTTTCGAACGTGTGGCTACCCCGGCAAAGTTTCCAACATTCTTTACTTCCATACCACACGTGTTTTTTTATAAGGGCTTTCAACAAAGTTAAACATATTTGTATTTTGAATGACGTATGGCGGAATGTCAAGCGGGTGGGAGTCGAGTACTGGTGAACCAGTCGAATCAACTATAGGCGATGGTTATGAAAACAAAGAATTTTTTTCCGTTAAATAAATAAATCGAAATCGGTTTGGGTTGCACATTTATTTAAACAAGGTTTATTTTTGTTTGCTGTATTTCTTGCAAGTTTCGATAATTTATTGTCTCTCTAAATGTACGATAATGTTCACATATAACTTCTGGGCCATAAAGGATGCAAACCGTTAAAGATCTTGACTTATATTTCCTTTATAGCCAAACAATTGTAAGTTTTTAAGCGCGATTAAAGAGCTTTATTTAAGTTTTCAGTTTATTTTTTTCTGATAACTAAATAATTCATGCAATTAAAATTATTATAAGAGGATAATACGATGTCGAAATACCATGTGTTTGGCAATGGCGTTCAAATGTTGCCGACATTATTTTTTATGGTCGCTTGAAAAGAAAGTTAAAACGTAAGTTGTCCAGTCTGACAAGACAATGTTAAAGCGAGATTATATGATTTTGTCAAATATTTATTAATTAATATAAAAAGTGTAAAAAACTTATTAAACATATATTTCAATATAGATTAAAATAAAAGTTAAGAAGAACATGTGTCGAAATATGCGAAATAAGCCATATATTTAATTTTGAAATCGAAATTGTCTGTACATTCGAATTCGCCAGCATGTAAATCATGCACGTTCGATGTGAATCTAAATTTAGTTTAACGGTTCATTTTAAATTCTTGCAACTGTATATATTTAAACGACAAACGAACACTAACTAAAAAGACGAACGCTTGTAGGAAAATATGTACGAAATATCTTCGTCACAATCGGCTCGGGGCGCTAATTAGTCTTTGCTGCATTTTATGAACTGTGTATTCAATGTATAGTTTTTCTTGCCTATTTTGTGTTATTGTAACATATGTGATCAACCAGTTTAACACATATAAAAAATCGTATAATCTCGCTTGAAGACGCATTGACAAAATTAATTTAACGTTAAATGTCTGATTATGAACTGTTCTTTTCGTAACGTCTTTAACCTTTAACGAAAAACGTTAGTACTGGTGGTTTAGGGGATCCATGAACATTTTTCCAATGTGCTACAAACGAATAAGAAAAAAGATGAGACAAAAAACGAAAATAAATCGGTTTAAAGTGCATTTTCTTAATATATCAGATGCCAAGTTACATAAATAATACACCACTTAAGAGCTCATCGTTAAAGTTATATAGGTACAGTTGAGTCTCGGAACGTCTCACAGCAGTTACTTTCGCTTTTGAGTAATGACAATGAACGTTTTTATCTGATGTAAAAACATAGACGATAGACATCTAGATATCTGTGGTGATTAGAAAGACGGTCTTAATGACCTCATTTTTTTGGAATATAGTAAATTTGACTTATAGGTCCAATGGCTTCATCAACCATTAGTAGAAAATGCGAGGTCTGCGATTTAAATCTCCCGATAAATTTTAGAAACAACAGGCCATATCCAAAAATCAGGTTACTCACTTCTGATATGAAGGTATACTTATTTACTGATAAAACGATATGAAAATTATTCAACTTTAAAGTCCATTAACCTCCAAGTGCGTATGATGTATTTATTTCATATTTAACGCTTGGTCTGAGTCTTACATATCCGCAAGAAACATGATGATGTATCACATTTTAATAAATTGTATCTCTATTCTATCCATTTTTCGAAGAAACATCTGATGTAATACGCAATACATAGACACGTATAACGCATATTTTGTCCTTAAACATCGTGCTTAAATGTGAGGCAAGCACATAACTGACAGATAATTATAGGCGCTTTTAGTAAACAAAATACTTTGATATAATGAAATATATAAAAAAAACGAACAGTAATAAACAAGTACAACCGTGTTGATATTTAGAGAGCACTGTCTAACATTATGAAATGATTAAATTTTCATCAAATTTTCTGGACAAAGGACCTGCATTATATTCTTTAAAAAAACATCCAAAGAAAAGGCTTATGTAGTGGGAGTAGTATCGTTACAATACTGTCATGTTTATTGCGATGAATACAATAACAATCCGTTGATATTTTTTATGGCCAGATCTTCAACAATTAATGCGTTGATGTTTTTTTTTCAAGTGTCTATTTTTATTGATATCACTGTATTAACTGCATGCGATGATAGTTTAAAAATATTACTCATCGTTATAATCAGCTTCGTGAGCATCTCCAGTATCATCGTCGTAAATGACATTACCAACAGCACCCGTTGCAACGTAACTCGTTTAATGTTTTTGTTTTATTTCAATGCAACATGCTCAACGGATTGCATTTATCATGCGATTAATTAAAAAGCTAGTGAATATATTTTTCAACGAAACCATATACTTTCGCAAACCGAATCAATGCACATCGAACATTTTATTGAAATCTTTATTTTGTAGTATCTTTTTGATTAATGAATAATTGCCGTTTCAGCAGTCTTGTTTGCAAAATACAATGAAACATTGTTTGTGTTCTAAGTAGCACATTATAATACAATATAATTAAGTGTTTGTGGAATATTCAACTTTTACGTTCAATTTACAGATCTTATCGGCGCTTATATATAGTAAATATTATATATATATATATATATTATATATATATATATATATATATATATATATATATATTTAAATATACTAATTATTATGTATATGCTGTATATTTTGTGCAAGCAATACCAATCCGTCAAACCAGCTCCTTCCCATTCTATTCAACGAAGAAAGCACCATCAGTGTCATTAAGAACATCAGCCAAACTATAACATAGTTTTGTACTGGGCTCTGAGACATTGGAAATGCCGCATTTGTTAACGTTCTGATTCAATGATATTGACAAGCATCCACCATCAGCAACAACAACCAAAGACAAACGTGGCATATATTGTAAACCTAGGTACTGTTTAATGGCGACTAAATGTAGACCATGATAATGTGTTTCATTGTTTTACCATTCATCTTTAACCTTTAAATATTTCCCTATGGGTATGTTATAATCTGTCACCAACTGCAACAACTCCGATTTTTTGGATTTAAATTGACACACAAAACACCACCATATTCAATACGGAATACCGTTCGTTCCTTCGTGGTAACACATTCAAATCAAGAGGGCGTTAATGCGACAATGCTATAGAACGATGTCGACGATGCGACAACGCGATAGTACGATGGCGACAATGCGATAGTCATATCGTACTGTCGCCATCTATCATCGCATTGTCGCGATCGTACTATCGCGTTATCGTACTGTCGTCATCGTATTATCGCATTGTAGCCATCGTACTATCGCACTGTCGCCATCGTATTGTCGAACTGTCGTCATCGTATTATCGCACTATCGCATTGTCGCCATCGTACTAACGCACTGTCGCCATTGCATTGTCGCACTGTCGTCATCGTAGTATCGCATTGTCACCATCGCTCTATCGCATTGTCGCTATTGTACTATCGCGTTGTCGCATTGTCGCCATCGTACTATCGCATTGTCGCCATCGGACTATCGCATTGTCCCCATCGTACTTTCGCATTGTCGCCATCGTACTATCGTTATTGTCACCCTCTGGATTTTAATGATTAAACACGATGGCCTTAATTGTATTCCGTACAAGCAAAAAAGGCCCTTTCGTAGACAACATTGAAAAGTAACTCAATATTATAGAACATCACCGAACATTAGCTTTTCACATATTCGCCCTCGTTGATAGAAACTCGTTGGATTGTTTCAATAGAACCAGCTTTAACAGAAGATATATGTTTTCCTTCATTCAATGTTTCATTAAAGACTGATGTAAATATTCGTGTTAATTACTTTATTATATTTATTGTTAAGTTATTTACAGTAGAAACATGTCTCTTTAAGGAGCATGATGCTTACGATTAATAGACACAATTATGACTATTGGACGGCCAATTTAAATATCCTCCTTAGATACCAATCGTCTCTATAATTTAAAATGATTTTCTTGTGTTCATTTAAGCATATAATTCTTAACATCTCAGAAAGTACTTTTGCATTGTCGAATAAAACAGCTGGGAAAAAACACAACATGTCAAAGTGAAGTATGTAATACACTAGTCATACACTTAATTGCGGCGTCAGATAGATAAGACGTATATTGACAGTTCCGCCGAGAGCCATATATGTTTTGTATATTTTCTAACCACGCGAACAGTTTTAATCGTGAATATCAAACGCAAGTTCAAGGAATTAAAACACATATATTAAGGGATCTTATGTCTGACACATTGTATCCTCCATTCGTTATCTAAAATATAATACAAAACAAGTAGATATAAATATATGCATTTAGAAATACAGGCTTAAACAATATTTAACTACATTTGTATTGGTAGTATTATTTATTTTACATATAAATATGTTTGTTAAATGAAACATTTAATTTATAAACGGCAAAGGAATTCATGATGATGAAACCATTTCCCAACATGTGATTTGTATTAGTATTTGTATTAATTATATCGTTTTCAGATATGCTAAAAAAGACATGTGCTTAAACAATTAAATACTGACAATAAGTTAAGCATATTTAACTAATTTATTAACATGTTTGCAATCTTAATTGAGTATTTATCAACATTTTACAACAATCAGTGTTTGATTGACTAACCATAACATTAGATAATAAATTATGTAAAGTTAATTGTTAATGGTACATACAACACTATTGCTTGATGTCAATATATCAATAAAATAGTTCGATATAAATGATTGGCAATTAGCCAACAAAGACAAACTAAGTATTATTAACATTTTGTTCAAAATATTACTATATTATATATTTATACACACACTTTGCTAGATATCAGTGTCTTTTTAAACGATAACATTTCGTCACGTTTTGATTGCTCCCTACTTGACCAAACCCGTCTAGACAAGCACAGTTTTTTCTAATCTGAACTTTATTTGCCTTAGGTCGGCTCTCCAAGCATCTGTTTTTAGCAGAAACGTCACCTGCTGTGACATTATATTGTATTATTGTGCTATTACAGTGGACTTGGTTTCGTTCAATAAATTATTACATATTGCTGTCCATATAGCACGCTCCGAAATAGTTGAGAACATTGTGAAGTCAGTTTAAATTTCTGTATGCACATATTAATGATAAAGGAACAACTGCAACAAAACCAATACAAAATTAAAGTATCATAAATACTCTAAATCAACGAACATAGCGCGACATATTTCGTAAAACAAAGTTAACCAATAACAAAATTAGTGTTCCCTATAGGAATAGCCAAAATTGCAACGATATAAGTGGTAGTTAACAAAGATTTAAGGAGATACAAAATGCTCGTGTTAATCATTTTGTTGTGGCACAATATATTTTTATTTTCCGCAACAATATATATTTATACGACACACGAACACTAGCATCATACATGATCATGTGTTGAATATATTGTCCCACAAACATCAACACAGAGCATTTTGTTTATTGTTAAATATATGTCATTAGAAACTAAAACTACCATAGAAATGTGTCACAAACACCGATGCCCACCTCATCCCCGAAGAACGCATGTTATGGGCACAGTTAAATTCGCCGAATATTCTACTGTACTGGATCAGATAACAAAAAGAAAACAGAAAAATGCTGGTCGCGGTCAATTTGATTTGTATTGTCATCATCTACAAATTTTGCCATGTTTTAAAGCAAACCATGGACGTAGTGGAGTTGAACAAACACAATATAGGAACTTTATAATTTATACTTGAACAACATTCACATGGCTATTATTCTGACCAACAACTTGTCATTGGCGATATAATGTGCTTTACAATTTTATACACACTATGGTCTTTCAACTGTGACAGTTTGAACGACATCCATCTAGCTGTTGAAGAGGAGTTCTAAATACACCTTCGGGTCCTACAAACGTTCGGTAATACGTGCTTATAGACTAGTGCAACGCTTAATGCCTCACAATCCAGTAGGCTATACAAACCTTGCTGGTATACAACTGTATTTGTTTACTATCAAAACGTTCAGATTTGTTCAAAGGTGACTTTAAATCACACAAGCCACTTCCTTAATTAATTTCGGACACATAAAAATAATTAACAAATTTCGGATTCGAAAATTAAGATACGGAAAATGTTCAAAAAGTATAGGTGTTCGAAAATTTAGAGACAACACTTACATGTTAGAAAATTATAATTATATTGAAATAAAATCAATAACTCAATACAATAGTGTTTCTACTTTAAAATAAATACAACTTCACAGTTTGCTGCTCGTTTCTGAAATAATACAGAACAAACAAAGTAAAACATTAAACAAACTGCTTCCTTCATAGGCAGATATCATTAACAAGGCTGTTGGGTGAAGCGATGTGTTCTACCTGTTATTGTCCATTGCCGTCAGGGATGCGTCTCCCTGTTTGTCTGATATTGATCCGTTTGTAAAAACCCATGGCCGAAGTGTTGCAAGCAAGAAAAGCGAATACAGTGACAAAATATGTTTAAATAGCGCTGCTAAGTAAACTGTTTGAAAATTGAGAGTCATTAATGATACAACGGCCACCGGAAAAAACTTTGCGAAACCGAAATTTCGCAAACTTAAGTACCCTTTTTCTTGAAGGTTTGCTTATTTGTGATAAAGTATAAGATAAAAGTCTAACTTGTGATTAATAATTGGTTATTTGTGCTTGAAATATGCGTTTTCTTTACTATGAACTTTATTTGCAAAGTTGTGGTTCCGATGTGATTTTTGTATTTTCCCATGGGTTTTTTCATTATCCCATTGGAATTTTGGTTTCGCCCATGGGATTTTTCTCCAGCTTTTTTATGGGAGAAAAAATCCCATGGGATTTTCAAAAACATAAAACACGTTCGTTTGTGCTTAGTTATCGATTTTAAGCATTGTTAAAGCATTTGTGCTTATTTTCGTTCAAATTTCTTTGATGGAAAAAAAAATCCCATTTTTTTATGGTAAAAAAAAACCCATGGGATTTTTTCTGATTTTTAGAGATTTATTCATGTAACCTTCAGAAACACTACCTTATAACAAATGATGAGCAATTCTCGCGATTTCAACGCGTTAAATCGTGTTTAATTTTTTTTTTAAATCCCATGGGATTTTTGTTCCCATGGGATTTTCCCAAGGGATTTTTTTTCCAATGGGATTTTTTTTTAGGTATAAGTTTCTAAAAGCTATATAATAATAATAATAATAATAATAATAATAATAATTATAATAATAATAATAATAATAATATTAATAATAATAATCGTGCTCAATATGATGAATTTGTACTTTTAAGCGACTAACATTTTTATTCGAGCCGATCGTCGAGTCCGAATGGTGAGTATAAGAGCAATTTACCAGTACAAATAAATCTCACTTGTGTAGAGAACGCTACCGTACTATAAAATAATCTTGATAATAATTCATATCATTTCTCGACAGAAAATGAAAACAGTATCCATATTGATGTCAGCAATGTCCCCTGCTATGATAAATATTGACAAAATGAAAAACCTTGACAATAATTCCGTGTCGAATACGCATTAGATTATAGCAAGTAAATTCATATAAGCATTGATAAGATAATATGCGAAAATGGGTCTTATGTCATATACGTCCAGCGTAGCTCCATTCCATAATGTCCGGTATTAAGTCACGTCAAGTTTCGTGATCGAATTATAGCATAATAATCATTTTCACATTACGCGAATCATATGAGTTTCCCTACATATATTGTGTTAAAATTTATGTTACACTAATGTGCGATGATGAAAGGGGGATTTCGGTAATTCTACATTCGCCCGCCTAGTACCGAAATCCCCATATTTACGCCTTAAAGGGTCAATAGGTCATCGGTATGAATGGTTTTTGACTTCACATGAATGTTAAGGTGCAAAAAAATGATATTAATTTTAATTATTAAGCACTCTTGACAGCATTAAGTTGCCTCTCAGTGGGGATTTCGGTAATTCTACACTAGAACTTAAACGCGCGCCGGTACCGAAATCCTGCTGTACAAACCTTCAAGTGTCAACAAAAGTATTATAGTGTTTTTTTTTTCATTAGCAACCAGTGACATGTATTATCTCCCATTCGGTTACTTCTTTTGGAAAATAATTAGCGGGGATTTCGGTACTGCTACATTCGTACGCCCAGAGCCGAAATCACCCATGTTTACGCCAATCCCCCATATTACGCCTTAAAGGGTCTATATGTCATTATGTTTGGGGTTTGGCTTTGCATTAATGTTGATTTGTACACAATCATATTAGGGTTAATCATATAAACACTCTTATCAGAATATTTTTTCCATTATTAAATAGTTTATTAATGTGAAAAATGTGTAACCGAATGTAAAAAAGGTAAAATGTACATTTAAAACATTGGTTTCACAAAAGTATACGTAAATATAACATGACATAGTAATAATAAGTCTTCAGAAAGTATTTTCCAAACAAATCTGATGAAACAAATGATATCGTACTACCTTATTTACAATATGCTATACACTTTTGCAATTTAATTATCAATGTTTAATCAAAGCATAAATCAGCATATGTTGCCTCTTAGTGGGGATTTCGGTAATTCTTAACAAGCACATAAACCCGCGCCGGTATCGAAATCCCCGCTGTACAAACCTTCAAGTGTAAAAAAATACTGATTTAGGTTTAAATAAAGGGAACAATAGTATTTTTGGCCACCAAAAAGCACTTCCGCGTCAACAAAACGATTGAAATTATGTCAGAAACCCAGCTTTTCAGTGTATATATTGCAATACACCATCGGCCGCCGAGAGCGGAATACTGCGCTTGTCCGCTAAACAATGTGGATTGCATCAAATTAAATGTCAATTTTCGATTTTATTACAAAAATAAACACTGCCTTTTTATAAATATGTCAAGCACGTACACTTAACAAAAAAATCGATATATCTTTATGTAATGTAGAAAAGTAAAGCGCTTTATATATAACAATGTTTTATAATGTCTCTCTGGTTGAGTAAAAAAAACTAAACAAAACCATGTAGAACATATAATATGTTTTCATAATTAAAAAAAAATATTTAATGATGCACGTGATGTTTTATAATTGATATAAGTTCACGTGTCATTGAACGAGTTAAGGGAAAGATGCGAATTAAATTACACATTATTAAAAACTGATACTATACTGTCAGCTTGATTTATAAATTGTGTTCCATCGCGCCAATATATTCATTGTTCCATGAAATTGTGTATAAAAGCAAAACGATTGAAATTATGTCAGAAATCCTGCTTTTCACATGAAATGATCTTTAACACTTTATTTATTCCAATCAGGTAAATAACAAATACAATAATAGGGGAAGTCTATACTGTGTATTAGAAACCTGTTGTGGTGATCCCTATCTTATCCGCTCAATACACATCCACCTGGCTACTGTACAGAAAAAAACAGATTAACTTCCAAAATAACTGATTTCATTAATTGCTAACTTGTTGTCTACATTTTAAATTAACAACGATAATGGATCAACATCACCGTTGCGCAAGTATTAAGTTCACAGTAATCTGTACTTTGAATAGAGATAGCCTAATTAAAGACGGTGCTAATAAAGAACAAAGCGTGAATGTGGATATTAAGAAATAAGATCCTTTTTTGCATGACACTGGCAGTATATCATTTTATCTTATATAAATAAGCCACATTTAAGACATGGATAAAATTAAAATAAGACACATTTGCATCTTTCATTTCTTGAAAAAAAAATAAGCATGCAGTCACATATAAATAAGATACATTGAAGACACAGAAAAAAATAAATAAGACACATTTGCATCGTTCACTAAATTTTCTTAAAAAAACATGTGAAACTGAAGAAAAACATTTATTACTGACACATTATTCTAAAAGTCGACTGACAACTTAAGTTCAAAGAGGGATTTACAATTAAATAAGATCCATTTTCGAGCAATACATTTCTTACTGACACATTATTCTAAAAGTCGACAGGCAACATAAATTTAAAGAGGGAACCACAATTAAATAAGATCAATTTTCGCATGATACTGGTTGTATAGCAAGTAGTCACATATTAATTACAGCTTGCATTAGTTGCAATAATTTTGTTAAGTGCGCGTGCTTCTGAACGTTGCGTCAAGCGAGAGTGTTGTCATTTTGTTAGTTTTATATTTTGGTATTATGAATGATTATTGCTTGTTTTGAATTTGAAATAAACGCGTTCTGGCAAATAAGCATCGTCTTAATTTTAATACAAATAATGAACATTTGACATACAAAATATCCAATAACATACCGGCAATAACATTATATGTATGTTAATTTCTTTGCATGTTTATACCGAAATTATAGCCGACATCGGCAGTTAGGGAAATTTTGTGACACACTTTAACACATCAAACATGCATGATAGTTTTTTTTTTTCATATGATATTCCCCTGGTTGCTTACCGGTGTATTGATGCAGTTGATAACGAGCACCCCGCCGGGACTACAGTAGGGTGCTAATACACACGTGTTTCGTGTTCAATACCCGATCCATGCTACAACGTGTAAGAACGGGAATTTCGGTAATTCTACCTTTTTAAGCTTGCGCACCTCTAATGGGCACATATCCAAATATAATTTAATTAATTATTTTCCTAATCAGCATCATTTCACTAAACTACATGCAAATTTGTAGGTAGACTTTCCATGCTTAAAAAAAAATAAACCGATTTTTTCAAAACCACCCTCACGCTCGGCTTTTGTCCAGTTTATTTTCACCCCTGGGGTATATAAAAGTTCCATAATTCATTCAAATTTCCAAATATGGGCATGCAGTTGGTGTGTACAGATGCAGTAAAGGTGTTTAAAGTTTAAACAAGATGAAATAAGTATTGTTTTACAGACATTTATTTTTTGCAAATTTTAATCTATGGAATAGCGCCATGAAATGTAAGTGATTTCAGCCAAGTAAAAATTGGGTCGGTTAAAAACAAAGTGTCATAAAATTCAAAATAGTATCATTTAAGTTATATTTTAAACTTTGTTTTTATAGAAACACTATATACAGCAAAAATACCAAAAAAAATAGACAGATTTACGGTTTACTTTTTGAAATAAAAATAAAAATGCAACACGCATCATTCGTATTTTCAGCAGTAAATTAGTCAATTTAGCCATAACGTTGTTTTAATTTTAAAATTGAAGGATGTGCATACAATTTTCAACATATTTAACAATAAACATAGCTTATGTGCTATATTAAATCAAATTACGTTAGAAAAGAAATACAACGCGTCGCAAAAAGTATGCGATGTCGGCAGGAATCGAACCTGCGCGGGAAAATCCCAAAAGATTTCTAATCCATCGCCTTACCCACTCGGCCACGACAACTTCGTAACCTTAAATTAGATACATATAAGTAAACAGGTAAAAAGGCTCGCTCGATCTTTGAAGAAATCGCGAAATCGTATTTTTGAGATGATAATTGGATCAAAGTCAATATTTATAGTGAAAATAATGTATTCTAAATGAATAAGTTAAACATATATCAAAATTCAAAGTTTGAAAAAAATAAAATGCATCTCTCGGAAATAAGCGATCATTGAAGATCGGCAATGATCGTAAAATAAATCGCGGGAAATCAATAGAGGTGCGCTACCTTAAGGCTCGGATATTGAAATCACCGTTACTCCGATAAACGATCATAATTAGGCTTATGTATAAAGTGAAAGGTCAGTTGAATGTTTCCATTTTGCACGTTAATGATTCTGATAATATGGTAACAAAGGCAGCAGTCCTATGTAGTATTGTGTTTGACCGGAGAGTAGCGTGATCTGTGTCGGTGTTGGGCGCTCTGAGGGCGCAATCCGGCTACATAGGTACATAGGAACCTCTTGTGGCTATAGTCCATGGATCGGGTTCGGCAGACAGGGAACATGTAAATTTTTATATGTATGTTTTATACCTTAATTACCTAAACGTATATGTATCCTGGTTACTTATTTACTGAGGTTTGAGTTAGTCGCAATGATTGTAGATACGTTGTACTATATTTAGTAAGTATTTCGAGGACGAGTGGCACGGGCACGCGCTTTATTATCACTTATGCAAGGAACGCGTTTTGTTTATATACGTATTTTTTATATTCCGATAGGCTTAAGGGAGG
>NC_068356.1:112796604-112979104 GCF_020536995.1 Dreissena polymorpha | reverse complement strand
GTTATCCAAACAATCCTTGTGATCATAAACAAATAAACAATGAAATATAAATAAAATTAGATGATACAAAAATTGTATCTTCCTTTTTGCTGTTGCTAGTTATCAACAGAGTAGCAAAACTTTTAAATATAAATAATATTCACTTCATAGCACGCTTAAAGATTTGAAGTTTATCTAAATCTATAAGCACAAACATATTTATGTTTGTTAATACAAAGCTGTAGCAGTTTTCTGATTGCGCTTGAAAAGATGTGATTGTTGTTGTTGCATTAATAGTATCATTAGTTTGTATTTCCAGATTAGGCCACGACTTTTATATTTCTTGGTTTACAAAACCGCCGACCCTAATTTTTGGAAAATGGGAAAAAAAATAAAATCGGAAAATCGTCTTTTTTTTAAATATTTTATTCCCGACCGCACTGCAAAACGAGCGAAACGAGAAAAAAAACGATCCGGTTTGAGTACGGTTGCGAATAAAATCAAGTAAGTACAATCAACGATTGGTTCACATATATTCAATTGCAGAGATCGGGATATTTTTCAATGTGACACATTATGTACCAGTCCTTTTATGGGCACTTCTCAAAATTTATTTCGGGTAAAAATTACAGACAATAAGAAAATCAGCGTCAGTCAAATGTCGACCCCATCAAAATTTATTTCCGTGTCTGTGACGCAACTATATTGTTTAACATGTTAATTATATTAAACAAACCCGATAGTATTTGATAATTAGTATAAATAATCCAATAAAACACTGCCATTATTTACGATATATGTGTTTAGGAATTTTGTAAACACGTCCGCCATAGTTTATGGGAACTGTACAGAAAGTTTGGAAATCGGAACAAATCGGTATATCTCGGAAAATCATTGATAAATGTATTTGTCGTTTCAACGCTTTGGGCCGAGTAATTTCGGCAAATCGGAACTCAACTTGTGTAAAACACTAGCTCAATTAACCGTTAAACTCCGCCTCCGTTCTCTGCAAAAGATTCGAAGGCGGAGCTATGCACGTGCTTTTATTAAATTGGAGGATTGCAATTGAGAACCAAACACACAATTGATTCGGCATGTTGATTGCTAGACAAAGGAAGCCATTTTTTTCGGCGCGAAATTTGTCGCTTTATTGCTTCCGACAGAAAGCGGCTTTCCTTTGATGACGTCAAACTGTCAATTCACACAGACTGCACATTTTCGGAAGACTTTAACTGACTCCTTGTTTACAATTCCAGTAAAAAAAAAACACTTGCTAACATTAAACTTTGGATTAAATTATCAAAATAAAGCAAAAGCGAAGTTGACAAATATGATTAAATTAATTCGCGGCAGTTCAAATAAGACGTTTTGCGTTGTAAATCAACGAGTTTTCATGACAACAACAACTTTGACAAACATTACCGCGACGACGCATGGATCGATCTACCTCGATTTTTTTTTCATGTACGATCTCATAAGTCGAGTAAGAGCAAACACATACCGGGTAATTTGTGTATGAGTAGTTTATCTTATATAAGATTTATGCAACGGGCATCGCATTGCGTAATGGTGCGCATCCAATTATGGAAATGAAGCGCAGTTTTTCGTTTTAATGGGAGAAGAACGCATGTCATGTAATGCAGTGTTTAAAATTGCCTGATGTTACATAAGGTGCTGTTAGGACTCATTTTATTTGAAAATATAGATGTGTTTCATTGCATAATTTGATTTTTTGTCTCTGTGTTTAAGGTTATAAAAGATATGTTGTCTTTGTTCTGATGTTATTAGTATTAACTTTTTTTTCCAATGATGTTTTTTTTTTTTTTTTTTTTTCGACCGCCCGATGGACCATTTTCAAAATAATTTTTGTAAACCAATAAAAAAAAAGTCGTGGCCTTAGGTATTCCACCATACATTTTGTTTTTAATCAGATGTCTTATAATTGGCATTGCAATATTTCAATAACGAGTAATCAACACAATTGACTTCATGTATTTTTAATTGTTTATCCATATTATCATTAACACTTGAGGGAAAAATAAGCTGTGTCATTTTTTTTTTTTATTTTACTTATGGTTCAGACAACTCTGCTTTTACTATATGCCGTAATAATTATAAGTTTCCGGTCACTTAAAGATATTGTTTTTCGTGTTGGAAAATTTAAATACGAAAAATATTTAGAGACAAGTGTGTTATGTTTGTTTGTCAATTATTTAATTGAAGTAGAAATAATACATCAATGTACATAATTTTATTGTGTTGTTCCCTTCGTTCTTTACTTTCAAAATACAACTTAACAGCTTTGCAATCAACTGAAATAATATATAAAAAGTAAAAACAATAAACGTTTGGCTTTTTTAATACGATATCATTTCAAACGCTGTTGGAAGGAACCATTGCTTATTAGAAGTTTACAAGGTAATTTACCCAAGTACGCAAATGTAATGGTCGATTGCCCTTAGGCATGATTCTGTTTTATTACTTTAATCCGGTTGTAAAAATGCATGATCGAAGGGTCATCAGATAAGCAAAAACAGGGCCAAAATCTGATAAAATAGCGCTGTTTAACTGACTGTACGAAAATCCGTATGTCCGAAAATTTAGAATCATGAAAACATAAATATTTTGGCTTAAAAAGGAAATGTAAGAAAATTTAGAATGTAAGAGAAAAAACGGTGGTTTTATGGTGTTTAAATCGATAAGAACTAGCAAAACCTAAAGACATTATCTCAAGTGTGATTTTCAAAAGATTTTATATGAATGTACACACACGGTAAAACTAGTCTATTAAAATGCAATACCTTCATTGGTTCTCATGTTTTTAATATTTATTAAACATAGGTATTTGTGAACATTTGTTGTTATATAATATTGAAATGTACACGCATACTGAACATAAAATCATTAGCATAACGGCTAAGTTGGTTTTTACTTAGATTGCAATAGTGTTTATTTTATTATTATGAATCTTATGAGGATAATTTTGATAGTATGACACAGAGTATCTGAAGAAGAAATATACATAATCACACATGTTGTTGTTGTTGTGGTTATTGTTTCAATTTTTTTATGAGTATCATACATTCAATGACGAATAGCTATTAATTTGTCATACAAACACCATAATAATTATTGGATTGCGGAAATTAAACAAATCGATTCCCTAATAACTGATATAACTGATACATTTTTTGAGCGACAATTTGAAACTAAATCTAGTATTATTAAAATTTGATTATTTTAATTGCAGACTTTTTTATTAACCCCAATTAATGTGTACGCAACGTTTCTTTTATTTAAATCGCTGAGTACGAAGCATCAAGCTATTTTTTAATTAATTGACAGTGATCTTTAATGTATGTCATAATATTAATTGAAATCAATCTTAATTAAAGCTTGAGTGGTTGGTTTGTAATAAGTTTTGTAAATGTTGCTGTAGGATTAGTATGCACAATAAATACTAACGCTCTGGCATATTGTGATGGTGATATGATTATATATTGCACAATGAATATGTGATGATGTTCTTGTGATAATAATGAGGCTATAATTAGTTTTTGAATTCAGCTAGCTTATTTCAAATCAGATACAAACACATCCCAATACTAAAATTATCAGTAAGTTATAGTATTGTTTGCCTCTAGGCGCATAATTAATTGAAGGCCTAGTTTATCTGTTAATCCTCGCACCATGTGGTGTCCCAGTGGGTACACTGATATTAATACACGATGTATTGGTCAACAATTAAATCTCTTATAAAAACATGTCTCTCAGGTGACTGAAAAATGGCTGTGTAGATACAACAAATACTACTACAACGGAGACTAAGATAACACATGTTACAATTAATTTGTCTTCCTTGCGTTCTTCTTATACGACAAACACTTCTAAAACAAAAAAGTAAAAAGCCGCTACTGCTACTGCTTCGGCTACTCTGACTGCTACTGCTACTGCTACTGCTGCCGCTGCCGCTGCCGCTGCCACTGCCACTGCCGCTGCCGCTGCCACTGCCACTGCCGCTGCCGCTGCCACTGCCACTGCCGCTGCCACTGCCGCTGCCACTGCCGCTGCCACTGCCGCTGCCACTGCCGCTGCCACTGCCACTGCCGCAGCCAGTGCTGCTGCTGCTGCTGCTACTGATAGTGCTACTGCTACTGCTACTGCTACTGCTACTGCTACTGCTACTGCTACTGCTACTGCTACTGCTACTGCTACTGCCACTGCCACTGACACTGCCGCTGCTGCTGCTGCTACTGCTACTGATAGTGCTACTGCTACTGCTGCTGCTTCTGCTGCTGTTGCTACTGCTACTGTTACTGCTACTGCTACTGATACGGCTACTGCTACTGCTACTGCTACTGCTACTGCTACTTCTACTTCTACTGCTACTGCTAGTGCTACTGCTACTGCTACTGCTACTGATTCTGCTACTGCTACTGCTGCTGCTGCTACTAATTATAATAATTCTCCTTCTACTTCTCTTTCTACTATTGCTAGCGATGCTTCATTATTTATTTTTAAATGTATCATTTTGTTAAAACAGGAAAGAACTGTTATATATATTTTCTTAAAGGTGTAAAGAATCTAAACTTTTCTGCGATTAAAGTTTTATTTAACTGGATTAGTATAGGCCACATAACAGACGCTATTGTACTGATTTGTACTAAACAACATTTTGTCATAATCAACAGTTTTAACATGCCGCAGTTTCCTTGGAAGTTAACCTTTGATTGGACTTACTAGACTTGCGACACCTTAAGGGTTTCGCGGGATGGAATGAGTGGGGAGATCATATTTTACAATTTTCAGCTTCCGGACGCAAGGACCCTCTGGACGTGAAACACCAGCTTTCCAACACTATATGATTCCAGTTCCAAAGCACATATTGCATTAGTTCAAGGAGAAGAACATAAAACGGCATATAGACAAATCTCTGGAGAACAAACAGTGCTAAAAAATATTTTAAGTAGTCATTTACTATTTAATTGATTATGTCCTCTGATTGTTGCATTTTTAATTTAAATATGTGTTCCTATATGCATTTATTGTTGTATTGACTTAAAAAACTAAAATGGATGCCCATTCTTAGTTTGCTGTCTTAGTCTACCCTAAAATTATACATGTTTTTTTGCATAATTTGATTATCAAAAACTGCATACTTTTAAAGGCATTGTCAGAGTTAATTGGTTAAGTTAGAGACAAAGTAAAGCAAATATATTTATTTTTCTTAAAATGAATCATCCTCTGAAGCCCCCACTGGGATTCAAACCCAGATCTCTTTCCTCTGGGAAGGAAAGTATTCTATCTTGAAATACAAGGGCAAGTAAGAGGACAATTTGCAATTTTAAACCTGTAAACATATAAACTTAATTTTTCACATGACCTTAGAAACAAAACAGACATCTCTGAATCTGAAATACATTACAGTTACAATTCAGGTTTTTAGTATTGTGCATTGTACATTATTGTTTAAGTATTGTATTTATCCTTGGTACACAGAACTGCCTAAAGATGCGTAAAATACCAGTTTTCAAATCTGAAAATATCCCAAGTGTTTGTTTTACTCTGTAAGTATCCCTATTTTATTTCAATAAAGCAGTTTTTCCTTCTCCTGAAAATTTAACTAAATGTTAGTTATGCTACTTTTTACATTCAGCAAATGACATGTGTCAGTAATGTCAATTTTGAAAATTTGGTAAAAACATTATTTTTACCAAAAAGGTAGACTTAATATTATTAAACATTTGATGTATGTCACCTTAATAAAAACACAAAAATGGGAACGAAATAAAATGTATAAAAATGTCATTTACATGACTTATAACATTAAGTAGACGATATAGCTTTGATACTTAAGGATAAGAGTAGACCTTAACACAAATAGGATAAGAGTAGACCTGAACACAAAATTTACCCAAATTTTCAATTTTCTAACTATAAAAGGGGGCATTATTCTGTCAAAAAAACAGAAAAAAATGGGTACGAAAAACTGTGTGTAAAAAAACAATTGGGTAAGAAAAAATTATGCCGAAAACAGTATATGCTACAATAGCTTGGGGTCTTGACCACCAAAACGGCTTGGATTTTAATTATGCTGAAATAACTCGGGGTCATGACCACCAAACTGGCTTAGAATTAAATTATGCTGAAATAGCTCAGGATCTTGACCACCAACCTGGCTTGGATTTTTATTATGCTGAAAAAGCTAGGGGTCTTGATCACCAAACTGGCTTGGATTTTAATTATGCTGAAATAGCTCGGGATCTTTACCACCAAACTGGCTTGGATTTGAATTATGCTCATAGTTTGGGTTCTTGACCACCACACTGGCTTGCATTTTAATTATTCTGAAATAGCTCAGGATCTTGACCACCAAACTGGCTTGGATTTTAATTATGCCAAAATAGTTCAGGATCTTTACCACCAAACTGGCTTGGATTTTAAATATGCGGAAATAGCTCGAGGTCTCGGCGATGAAACTGGCTATGGTTTAAATTATGCTGAAAAAGCTCGGGTTCTTGACCACCAAACTGGCCTTGATTTTAATAATACCGAATTATACCTGACTTTGATTTTAAATATGCTGAAATAGCTCAGGGTCTCCCCCACGAAACTGGCTAGGATTTTAATTATGCTGAAAAAGCTTGGGGTCTTGACCACCAAACTGGCCTGGATTTTAATTATACCGAAAAAGTTCAGGATCTTGAACACTAAACTGACTTGGATTTTTATTATGCTAAAAAAGCTCGGGGTCTTGACCACCAAACTGGCTTGGATTTTAATTATACCGAAATAGTCCAGGATCTTGACCACTAAACTGACTTGGATTTTAATTATGCTGAAATAGCTCGGGGTCTCTGCCACCAAACTGGCCTGGATTTTAATTATGGTGAGAAAGCTCGGGTCTTGACCACAAAAATGGCTTTGATTTTAATTATGCTGAAATAGCTTGGGATCTTTACCACCAAAGTGGGCGGGGCCCTGGGGTGGGTAATGTGAACATGGATGGTCAAGATAGACTGTGTTGTCATAAGAAATCTTAAGTATTAATTTGAGGTCAATTGGTGAAAAATGGTGCGGCAGAGGCCGACGCGTATTCCCACGCCGCATGTTTGACCCAGGGGGCGCCCCAAGGGTTGGTAATGCGGCCATGCATGGTTGAGATTGATCGTATTGTCATAAGAGATTTTGAGTGCTTGACAGGTTACTGTAAGCCATCATGGAGAGCGGGGGGTTTATGTGGGTTGGTGGTAATTTAAAAGATGAACTTTCAAAAATAATTATAAAAAAAAAATTCGGGGGGAATTCTGGGTGGGGCATGGGGGATAGTTTGGGTGCAGTGCATTGTGGTATGTCAGGTAAGTGTTGCTTTGTCAAAGTATGAATCAAATGTGATCATACAGGCTTTTTCCGCCCTATGCCACGGGTCCGAAATTCGGCCCCATTCCCAATGCAAATCTGGTTGTTTTTTTCCCAATTGAAAAAAAAAATTCCCAATTAAAAAAAAAAAAAATAATAATAATTTTTTTATTTTTTTTTTATTTTTTTTTACCCTTTAAATATCTAAGTTGACCTGATCTGGTGTAGAAAATAGAAAGTATTGCATAATAAAATTATCTGTTGCCTTGAATTTGTTTTAAGAACTGTAAAATATGTTAATGATTATTTAAGACTTTCCTTTTTTTCCTCAAAATCCGGCGCTTCCCGCGATTTTTTTCACCTCAAAAAGGCCAAGCCTTTTCCCCAAATTCAGATTAAAAAACCTGCACTAATCACACATGTTCATAATATTTTGTAAAATTTTAATAATAAGTTATCAAAATAGTCGTTATTTACCAGTTAACGGCTTCTTTGAAATATAAGAAACACTGTTTTAAATAATTTACATGCGATAATTTTTCCCAATTGAGCCAATTTTGCGATTAATTTTTTTCCCAAAATGGGGGTTTTCACGACGCGAAATTCCCAAAATTCCAGTGTGGCGTTTTCCCAAAATGGAGCGGAAAAAGCCTGTCATAAATAAAGAAGTTATGGCAATTTAAGCAAAATGTTCAATTATCTAAGTATAAAAGGGGCAATAATTCTGTCAAATGCTTGATACATTTGTCTGTTCTTGTTTATAGATTGGGATCATGTTGGTAAAGAAGTATGCAAAATATGAAAGCAATATGTCAAAGGACATAGAACATATTTGAGGTGGTATGCAAATTTAAACATAGATTTATCAATTATATATGCATATTCTAAGTATAAAAGGGCAATAATTCTGTCAAAATGCTTGATACAGTTGTCTGCTCTTGTTTATAGATTGGGATCATGTTGGTTATGAAGTATGCAAAATATGAAAGCAATATGTCAAAGGACAAAGAAAATATTTGAGGTGGTATGCAAACTTTAACATAGATTTATCAATAATATGCATATTCTAGGTATAAAAGGGGCAATAATTCGGTCAAAATGCTTGATACAGTTGTCTGCTCTTGTTTATAGATTAGGGTCATGTTGGTAAAGAAGTACATGTATGAACTAGTGACCTCAAAATCAATAGGGGTCATCTGCGAGTCATGATCAATGTACCTATCAAGTTTCATGATCCTAGGCATAAGCGTTATTGAATTATCATCCGGAAACCATTTTACTATTTCGGGTTACCGTGACCTTAATCTTTGACCTAGGTACCTGAAAATCTATAGGGGTCATCTGCGAGTCATGATCAATCTACCTTTCAAGTTTCATGATCCTAGGCATAAGCGTTCTTGAATTATCATCCGGAGACCATTTTACTATTTTGGGTCACAGTGATCTTCACCTTCGACCTAGTGACCTATAAATCAATAGGGGTCATCTGCGAGTCATGATCAATGTACCTATGAAGTTTCATGATCCTAGGCCTAAGCGTTCTTGAGTTATCATCCGGAAACCACCTGGTGGACGGACCGACCAACCGAAAGACCGACATGTGCAAAGCAATATACCCCCTCGTCTTCGAAGGGGGGGGGGGGGGCATAAAAAAATATATAAATAATTTGTTAAAGTAAAAAGAAAATAATTGGGGTAGTACACAAACGTTAACATGTTCACGCTAACGGTAACGCCGACGTGATCAGGATAGCTCCATTATATATATTTCATATATAATAGTCGAGCTAAAAATGAGTGAAAATCTCTGACCCGTCCCCACCCCAACCCCTATAACTTTTGACCCAGGGGTCAGATCAAAATTCCAAATAGTGCAGGGTCGCACATAATGCTCATAGCTACCATGTGTTTAAGTTTTAAGGTTCTAGTGCTTATGGTGTAAGAGATAGTGGCTAGGACAGACGGACAGACTGATGGTGGAGATAACCACAATGAACCTGTTAACAGCCAACTAACGCTGCCAACAAAGCACAAGCTTTACGTGTCATAATGTGGCACTATCTATACAAACTGCATAAGAAATAACAAGATGCTTAGGGTTTGAGGGACAACAAACCTGATTATGAGTCTTCCACACCTTAAGCATCTTAACCCTTTGCATGCTGGGAAATTTGTCGTCTGCTAAAATGTTGTCTGCTGAATTTCTAAAATTAGCATTTTCTTCGATTTTTTTTCAAAGAATACTATCAGAATAGCAAACAGTTTGGATCCTGATGAGACGCCACGTTCTGTGGCGTCTCATCTGGATCCAAACTGTTTTCAAAGGCCTTTAAAATTCGGTTCCCGCACTGAAAGGGTTAAATATACTTATTTGCTTGAGTACATGTACCTGATAATAAATTATTATTATTACCTGTTTTGGCATCAACAAGCTTTATCAATTGGCCCTCAAATTTTGCACATAAACGCTACACGATCAACCAATATGCCTTTTCATTTTAAGTTGGAAAGCAATTTAGCCCTTATTCGGCCATAATAGGGTGGAGGATCGATTTAAAATACAACTATTCCAGATACAAAAATATTAATTCATTTATTTAATGCACTTATTTTCTTCTCTTTTGCTACGAAATGACCAGTCATATTTTGCACTAGCAGATGATATTTCTTTTTTTACATATGAAAGGTAAAAAGAAATTCAAGCAGCATTTTATAATATAAATTTAAAAATGCACTAAATCATGCACTTAAAAACAATATTATTGTGATTCTGTTATTTATAATCATTAATAATGCCTCATTTTTCTCCATTTTATGGTTTACTTTCTATTTTTCCCAATTTTATGGTTTATCTTGCTTATTTTCTGAATTCAAAAGGCACTGGCTTAAAAAAACTGTCTATGCATGTAACTGTATATTGAAATCTCATTATGAGTGATTATAAAATGCACGATAAAATTCTAACATGTTATGTTATAGATAAATCTATATTGTTTGTATTTTTCCTAAACATTATTAGCCACCGTTGTGGTCAAACATATTTTTTGTTATATTAATGACGTTGTTTCACAGATTACTGTAACAGAGCTACAGATTAGGTGCGCATTTGTGTAAATACCCAATGTAAAATTGCCGATTACGCATAGAAAAATAAAACCATGCGTTCCGAAACCCAATTGAAATTGTCGATTACACATATCATATTTTTCCTTTGCATAACAAGTAAATCTGTCCCGGAAATACCCTGGTCCCAAATACCCGGATTCTTTCCGCTTTGTCCAAGCGCTTTCAGTATACGTGTTATTGTTGTGAAAATGTAGATGTTAATGTTATACTTGTTATGTACAAACTGACTTAAAATAAAATTTGTATTTGTATATTTGTATACACAGTGCTCAAGTGTTTTCAAATTCAAAATGACATTTCCCGGTATTTTAGAATATTCTGGCTTGTTTTGTTAACAAATTGTAGTGTAAATACAAACTCAAAGTAAATATTTAAAACTACCCGATTCACACTGAAATCAGTTTTATAATCCACCAAACATATGTTGTTAATCACAAATAATAGATTTCAGAAAACAAAGGTAATGTTTACAATATCAGCAAAAGATGTCAAGGATGATCCGACAGTATCCAAATGAAAACTAGTCTTGGACAAAGTGACAATGGCTTCAAAATTGTGAATTTCAGACTGATGAGAGTTATATTCATCTATTTTTAGATGCATTTGAAACATTTAAACCTTAAAATATTCCTCGATGCAGTAATTTATATTCATTCACCAATATATGTAGAAATGTATCCAAGAAAATGAGTATTCTTTGATTTATAGCGTGACATAAATATGTTACGACTCTGGTTGACTTTCGATACAGAGTTGGCTTCAGAGTACAGGTATGTCAATACCATATAAATTGTACGCTGAAGTTTCTTTAGCTAATATTTTTCAAATGTTGACAGACCTTTCACATTGCTGGGGTTTGTTGATTTAAAGACTTATTATCATCACGGGCAGAAAAACATTATAGACATTAAACAGCGCGTCATTAAGTAGACAACAGCTGCACAACTGTATGGTAAAAGGTAAATATGTATCTTAATAATTATGTTGACAACTTGCTTACGTAGCAACGTCCGAAAATATGAAATATCCGACATGTATTTCAATATTTAAAATTCAAGATATAATGACGACTGAACTGTTTTACTTTAAGGAAAAAACGGTAAACTATGTTGAAAATGAAACACAACAAACTAAATAATTATCTGTTACGGCTTAACGACTAATTATCCCAATATAACACTGTCATTGAATCGCACATTTCAATTATAATTATTCCCCTTGAAAGTTAATGCATATTGACATAACGAATTCATCAAACGTTATCAAACATTAGTAATTTGAATTGCATCGGATTCGCACAATATTATGTGGATGTAAATCCGATCCGGTTGTTGTTTATGTGTCAAGCTCATTTTGTCAGTGACTGAGTGAGATATAATAAATTTCTTCCGTAATAAAATCTACTGTAAAGTACACAATGATACTTACGTAATTCTGTCGTATCCGTCTGAATAAACATCCGCTGCACAAAATATAGACATTTGTATTAATGATAATTAAACACAATCATATTTTCTGTGTTTATTGAATTAATAACACTGAGTTTCTTTGTCGCGTTACAAGATGGCGGATGTCTAACGCTGTTTGTGAAGTGACGTCACAATGTTTATCTGTGCGCGTGCCCTTTCCCATAAAATATATTTAAACGCAAAATACTCGAAAACTTGATTTTTCCCAGGTATAACGCCTACGCCAACAGGTAGATCGCATTCTGGTACATATACATGTCAAATTTCAGCAAACGTGTTCGGCCAGTTTTCAAGGCGCTCAAATCGCAGTGATTTGCACCAACTTAACGAAACTTAGCCCCCTTTATCATTCGTTCGATTGAATGTCATCAATGATGACGTCCAATACATCACTCATTCCATATGTATAAAACATTAACAAGGTATTTGTTGACAGTTTGTCCTGTCACAATTATATATTAGTTGAGCCAAACGTGTAATAAAGATATCTTTTGGGGTGGCGATAAATACTATTTATATTGTTCAACAGTGGGAGACTGAGAAAACATATGTTACAATTAATTTGTCTACTTTGCCTGCTTCTTCTTTATATATTTTTCTTGCTAATCGTTTAAGTTTAGTTTTAGTTAAGTAGGTATATCAATTTACATTTTTTGATAGATATTTATTTGGATAGTAATAGTATGTTTTATTTGACTTGACATCATTGAACCGGTTTATTCATTGATAAGATCGGGATCTCCACAGGTGTTTAATCTCGATTGTTAGGTGGGGAGAAGGGTCCGAATGATAATGTTGTCGTCGGCTTACGAATCACATTTCACAAGTTTTAGACAAATATGCATACGTTATAAACCTAATTTAAGTATTACATAGATAATAACTTATCTTTATTTTGATGAACTACATTTAAGGTATAAAACTATAATTATCTATTTGTTGTGTGCCGCATACATACCATCTTGCTTTTTAGCTCATCTATTTTTTGAAAAAAAAAATGAGCTATTGTCATCACCTTGGCGTCGGCGTCGGCGTCTGCGTCGGCGTTGGCGTTGGCGTCGGCGTCCGGTTAAGTTTTGCGTTTAGGTCCACTTTTCTCAGAAAGTATCAATGCTATTGCATTCAAACTTGGTACACTTACTAACTATCATGAGGGGACTGGGCAGGCAAAGTTAGATAACTCTGGCGTGCATTTTGACAGAATTATGTGCCCTTTTTATACTTAGAAAATTGAAATTGTTGGTTAAGTTTTGCGTTTAGGTCCACTTTTCTCAGAAAGTATCAATGCTATGGCATTCAAACTTGGTACACTTACTTACTATCATGAGGGGACTGGGCAGGCAAAGTAAGATAACTCTGGCGTGCATTTTGACAGAATTATGTGCCCTTTTTATACTTAGAAAATTGAAAATTTGGTTAAGTTTTGTGTTTAGGTCCACTTTATTCCTACAGTATCAAAGCTATTGCTTTCATACTTGCAACACTTATTAACTATCATAAGGGGACTGTGCAGGCAAAGTAATGTAACTCTGACTGGCATTTTGACAGAATTATGTGCCCTTTTTATACTTAGAAAATTGAAAAATTTTGTGTTTTGGTCCATTTTACCCCTAAAGTATCATAGATATTGCTTTCATACTTGGAACACTCGCAAACTATCATAAGGGTACAGTAAAAGGACATGTTGCATAACTCAGGTTGTCATTTTTACGGGATTACGGCCCTTTTTTGACATAGTAACTTTGAATATATGGTTAAATTTTGTGTTTCGATCCACTTTACTTCTTAAGTATCAAGGCTATTGCTTTCAAACTTCAAATACTTTCATGCTATCATGAGGTCACTGTGCCTGGCAAGTTGAATTTTACCTTGACCTTTGAATGACCTTAACTCTCAAGGTCAAATTATTAAATTTTGCTAAAATTGCCATAACTTCTTTATTTATGATTAGATTTGATTGATACTTTGACAAAACTACTCTTACCTGACATACCACAATAGACTCCACCCAAACCATCCCCTGTGCCCTCCCCCCCCCTTTTTTTTTTTTTTTTAAGATCAACTCACAAATGACCACCACACCCATACACTACACCCCCCACCCCCCATTTTTTTTTAAACCGTTAAAAAAACAAATATTTATTTTATTATTTTATGTTTGAAATACTGTCCAACCATCGCACCAGAGAATCCCCCCCCCACCCCTCCCCCCTCCCCCCACCCGAATCCCCCCCCCTAATTTTTTTTTCTCACAAATTACCACCACACCCTCACACTTTACCACCCCCCAAATTTTAGTTTTGTTTGAAACTGTTAAAAAACACAAATATTTATTTTTATTATTTTATGTTTGAAATACTGTCCAACCATCGCACCCAAAAATCCCCCACTCCCCCCACCCAACCCCAGCCCCCCCCCCCCCCGATTTTTTTTTTATTTTTATTTTTATTTTTTTTTCGCATTTTTGGAAGATAATGTAATAAATTCCACACCCCCACACTATACACCCCTCTTCACTCCTTTTTGATTGAAAATGAGAGTCCCTTCACCTTTAAAAAGAAAATAGATGAGCGGTCTGCACCCGCAAGGCGGTGCTCTTGTTTAAATTTGATCACAACGGTCCGAAGTCATAAACATTCATTATGCATGGTTGCTAAAGCACAGTGTATACTAACTAACCTATGTTTATTGTTGTTTGCTAGGTTTATTATTATTATTTTTATTTTTTTTTATTTGGGGGGGGGGGCTTTTATAGAAGATTTCAACTAGTCCTTCAATTAACGAAAAAAAAATATTGGTATAGGAAATATAAAAGAGTAATAGACAGCTTCATTCATGCTGTTCTATTATGGTGTTTTAACGCATATAATTATGTATGGTTGATGAAGCACATTGTATGCTACCGATGTTTATTGTTGTTTGATGATGATGTTAAGTTGGTGTTGCTGTTGTTGTTAATGATGATGATGATGAGGAGGAGGAAGAAGAAGAAGAAGAAGAAGAAGAAGAAGATGATGATGATGGTGGTGGTGGTGGTGGTAGTAGTGACGACGACGACGATGATGATGATTTTGATTATGACAATGAGATTTGAATTAAATTAATGCGCAAAGATTTTTCTTTTTAGCGGCCAAGTGCAGATATCTGCGCTCGGCCGTTGTAAGGGTTATGTAATATTTGCAATCTACATAGGAGTCAATAGCAGATACCAAGCACCAAATGCTTATGAGAAACAAAAGCAAAATATTGGCAATCGCTGAAATCTCGAATATGACTTAATCATTTTATTAAATGAAAACCGGTAACTATTTTAAACTGTTATTATATTGCAACAACATAGCGTTGTTTATCCAAAAGACCATTGTTATAATTACAGGGACGTCAATAGGCCAAACTATTCAGGAAATATGATCTGAGTCGTCAAGGATAGATTTTGAGATCAATGTACGTCCGATGAGATTTTAAGGGAGTTGGAGGCGTAGGGACAGATTCGTTCGAGTACGCGATCATTTGAGAACAAATAATGTTGAAGCTTTATCGGAATTCCGGAAATTTGCGATCGGTACCGATTTTTCCTGGTTCTTTTTTATTGATTCTGATAAGTTAGCGGCCGGCAAGGACATGAATATTAACTGACGAAAACCTCTTCGCTACTTTCCGAAAATCTTCGACATGTTGCAAATATCCGTAATATTCCGTATTGTACTCACCAGAAATTGCAACTAGAAAGACTACAATAAATCAATTAGCTACGGCTCGGGCGGGGATTTACCTTTTATCCCTCTAAGGGACCTAATGTCCCAGACTGGAATACGGACAAAACCCCTCCCGGATAAAAACCCTCCCGTCATTTTCATAGGGGGCGGACGAAATCCCTCCCATGAATAAACATTGGCGGACAAAAACCCTCCCATGAAAAAAACGGGGGAGGACAAAAACCCTCCCATGAAAAAACGGGACCGGACAAAAACACTCCCGTAAAAGAAACACTTAGTGTTGCATTCATTAATCCTATAAAATTACCCATTGTGTGTATTGTGTTTTCAGGGGTATGAAATTGAAAGAAAATGTGTAATCATTAACTGTAAACATACCGCTTTCTAATGTGCATATATATCCGATAATCCAATACAATAACAACATCAATTAAAACATAAAATGAGGCCATTTATAGACAAGTGAATTTAAATTTAGATTGAATGCAATACGATACAGTGCAACGATTAGTCGCGTCATATGCTCATTCATGCAAAACACGTGCTTTCCGGGAAGTTTCTGAAAACTTTGCGAAAATGAAAGTAAAATTCTGTTAACAACTAACAATTCGTTAGCATGTAACTAATTTGTCTTAATTACTTATTTAATTTAGCTCCGACTGTAACGTTTTCAATTGCATTTTTGCAGACAATATATAAAGCATACTGTATTGTCAAATATGTCAATGATTCAGTTATTTAGGCCCACTTATCAGCTAATCATAACAATTAACTAGTTAATGGCATACAATAATATGTATCAAAATAGCAAACTGTGAATCTGCAACTGCGGACAAAAACCCTCCCGTGAAAGCAATTAAACACCGACAAATGTAATTGCTTCACACATTGTTGCATTCATTAATCCGCAAAGTTTACTCAAAATATCAAACTGTGAATCTGCAACTACTTTTAGTTTTTAAGTAGTTTAATCACAGAATCAATTAAAAGCAATTAAACGCCGACAAATGTATTTGCTTCACACAATGTTCCATTCATTAATCCGAAAAAATTACTCAATGCTGACAACACTTGTTCAAAATATCATACTGTGAATCTGCAACATATATAAAGCAATTTGTTTGTGTAAAGGCACACAGGTGTCTACAATGTTGGTTTTTGTTTATCAATTGATTATGCTTATTTGTCAATGAAAGTAACATAATACTGTCTAGACTTCATAATACTTGTTATACAACGAAATAAAGAATGTCTTGGGAAGCCTGTGTCCGCCTCTGTTATTTTTGCGATGATGACTAAAAAAAGAAACACGACTTTGATGTTCTTAATGCACTGGCCATAAAACAATTTGATATTTTATATATTTTATAGAAACACCCTACTTGTTATTCATACTAAGTAATCATAAATATCGTAGTTCTTATCATACTAAGTTATAATACAAATCTTAGTTCAAACATATATAATTGAGTCAAATGGGTGTAAAATAACAACATTTCAATTCGGAAATATTTTAATTAGTCATTTTATAGTGTAATGTTACCTACTGAAGTTTCTATTACAAAAAATAAATATCTCGGATAACCGACAACAAAATACAAATGTCGGAAATGACATTCGGAAATGACCGATTTCGGATTAAAAATTCATAAATAATTGTTGATAGTTGAATTCGTGGCTCAGATTTCACGGGAGGGTTTTTGTCCGGTCCCGTTTTTACATGGGAGGGTTTTTGTCCTCCCCCGTTTTTTTCATGGGAGGGTTTTTGTCCGTCCCCGTTTATTCATGGGAGGGTTTTCGTCAGGCCCCTATAAAACTGACGGGAGGGTTTTTATCCGGGAGGGGTTTTGTCCGGCTTTCCCCCAGACTACCGGCTATTTTTTCCGGAATTCAAACTTGATACACTTGATATCCCTGAATTAAATATTAATATCCGCAATTTTGATCTCTAGAGTGCTGACTGTTAGTATTGTATTTGACCGGAATGACTGTCGATTATGTGTTTTTAAGATTAAAACAAGCTTACGAAGAACTTTGTGTTTGCTTTTTTGTACGCTTTCTTTTTAAAAATGTATTGTCCGCCACGGACGCAACAATTGACCAAATGTACCAGATTGTGGTCTCTTTAAAGTGCTATGTTTCTACTGCCGTGATATCTTTAACGAACTACACATTATTGATCGTGGACGTTTTATACTCTTATTGAATCTGTTTCCCCAAAATATGCTCTTCTATTAGTAGATGTTTAGGTGACGATGTTCTAATTATAGATCTTACACGGCCAAGAAACACTAGATAGGTCTTTGCAAAGAGAGCTGTTGGATATCGTGAATGCGTTCAATGTGGCCTGTTTAGTTCAGAAAGCTATGTGCAATGTTTTATGGGGATTTCTATCAAATTGCCAATTGCAAAATTTGATTTAATTCATTCGGACCTACAAGCGGGAAACTTCTTCATTAAAATTCAATGGGCTTTTAAGAAGTTCGTTGAAAGGCCAAATTTGACGTTAAACAGCAACGCCGAAAAAATTGCTACTCAGTCTTATGTATCACTTTTTGTAAGATTTACCAGTAGACGTTCTTCAGTGAAATTAAGCAAACACACAGTATGGAAGGGTATTTAGGTAAAAATTACATCCTTCTTTGTGACTGTGTCATGATTCTTGATGGTACTTTCAATTAGTATGTAGACACCTTTTCCTGCTTGATGACACTTACATATTGCCTGATGTCCAATGTCTATTTACATTCTGCTTAATGGTATCATGCATGTGTACAGATGCAACATTCTTGTTCGTTAATTGCATTCTGCATATGTGTATGTTGGTTTGTGCAGAGAGACTTGTGCAATAGGCGCAGTGCATAATGTAATCAAATATTAATGCGTTTAATAAATTAACGCGATGGCAAGATGTGAGTTTCACCCAAGCACAAAGCAACATACTATCATGCATGATACAATGATGTCAATTGACAGTCATTCCGAAATGCTACGGAGGACTACGGAAATTTACGGCGTATAACGGAAATTTTATGTTATAGGAGAAGTTGCGCACCTTTGTAAGATATTTGCTACTGAACCGAAATTAACCGCGTGTTTGTAGACTTAACTTTATTTTGGTTAATGACTAACCATAATTTTTGTACAGTAATTTACCTTCAATAACCAAAGAAAGTCTATGGATATATTTCAATATATGCTACTAATGCATGTATGCAGAGCTCCAGATAAGACGCTTAAAGTCGTAAAAAATTGAATTAAATTTAGTAAAAAAGTAGACTTAAATTCTGTGCGTACGGTTACACATTGGAAAAATAAAATAAGAATTCAAAATGTGTGATCATGCGTAAAACTCAATATCAATGCATATAATGTAAACACTTTATCAATGAGTTCCCACTCGTCTAGGCCCTCATTACAATTATGAAATCAACAGCACTTTAACGTTATTATGAATAAAAGACCATCTTTACAACAGTCGAAAAGCCGAACGTTTTCCATTATCTGGTCCTTTTATCGCAAAAAGTCTGCTGTAACCCGGCAATTGTCATGAGCTCTTCTTAGACTATAAACCTAAATGCGGATGTGCCAAAAATTATACTACCTGAAAAAAAAATTAATAATAGACTTTAAGGCTGGATTTTTTAATAGAGTGTAAACCAAGATTTTGCTGAAAATGTTATCTGGAACTATGCATGTATGTTGAGAGGAAATCGATTACATAATTTCAAATTTACTAGAGTACTTTTATATTGCACCACATAAAATGCTATAAAACTATAATATTGAAGTGCACATATAAACTTTATTATAAATGGGTAAGTATTTCGTGTCAATCTCTTTCACACATGAAAGAGCTGTTGGTCATGCTGCTTTAAGTACATATAGATGCATGACACAATTTAGATTAAAAAAAATTAAACACTAGGTATTTGCCAAGAGTCAAATATATACGAGCAGTAAGAGCGTAATCGTGCACAGCGAGACTTACTCATGTAGAATTGAAACTCTTATTGCTTTCTTTCGAAATAATTTCATGTGTCCGATCTGATATGCAATATGCCCGGTGTTTTTTTTTGCGGATTAATGTTCCGTTTTAGATCCATAATTAACGAATGCCTCAATATTTTCAAAAATTAACACCGGAATAATGTTCACCGACATTTTTTCATACAGATTGGATATAAATATTATAGAGCTTAACAAAAAAATACATTAAGCCCTGTTCTCCCGGCACACGTGCTGGACACACAGGTGGTTAGCGTGTGGCTATGATAATAATTAGCGAAAACATCTTTTTGAATGATAAATAATCATATTAAAACGAAAAATCAAATTTTCTATTAAAAAAATTCACTATCGTTTTATATATAACAAGGTATCCAACTCGAAATCCTCCGAAAACGGGGTGCATCGTTTTGAGCAGCCATTACTAAATTAATTTTTCAGCGATTTTCATGACCCGGTCTTATTCAACGCAGAAATGAATTTCCTTTTAGGAAATGTATATATCTTGTTATATTTCTACACATGCTGGGTCAAATTTTAAGAAATAAAGCTATACATAATTCGCTTGACCCAGTTGTGATCGATCAGACCGTATTTATGAATGAAATCTCCAGTTGTAAAGACACAACTCCGCATTGGCGCAATGAAATCACTCTTGTGTTTAAAATGTCAGTTTGTTGAAATGTATGTAAACAAAGGTTTCAAAATGCGCTGGACAGTTTTGATGCATAATGCAACGGCAAGCACGGTAAGAATGTTTTTTCATACGTTTTATTGAATTATGGTATCGAGGTTCGTGAACTTTGCAGGGAAAATGCCCTTTTCCCCGTGAAGATTTCAGTCATGAATACTGTCTGATCGATCACAGCTGGGTCACGCGAGTTGTGTATCGTGTTATTTCTTAAAAGTTGACCCAGTATTTGTAAAAATATTGCAAGACATATACATTTCCAGAAAGGAAATTTATTTCTGCGTTGAATAAGACCAAGATCGTGAAAATCGCTGCAAAATTGATGAAGTAATGGCTGTTTAAAACGATGCATCCCGTTTTCGGATGATTTCGAGTTAGATACCTTGTTGAATATATATTTAACTTATTTTTTTCGTTATAATATGATTAATTATCATTCCAAAATATGTTTTCACTAATAAGTATTATAGCCACACGCTAACCACCTGTGGCTGGACATACACCTTTAAAAACACTATACAAATTCAAGTACTTATGCACTTAATTGATTGTAAACAATGACGGTTGAAATCCGTGCGTGGGAATTTTTCTGGTAACCAAGAGCGACGTCAACGTTCATGACAAACCTGTTTGTATGACATTTATTTATTGATTTTTTCCAACTTGATTGAAAATTATGTTTTATGATATTTTAATACATGTAGATGAAGTAGTTGTTTTCTCAACGAGGAATACAATAGTTGTACACTACTAGACACGAGTACTTAAACTTTCAGGCTTCTCTTTATACCACAGACATTATATAGTCATAAAATGATAAATATGTGTTTATAGAAATTGTAATTATAGAATGGTAAACAGACTAGAGAAATCTGAAAGTTTCACGCACAGGTCTGTGGCAATGGGGGTTTGGGCTACTTTATAAATATGAGGTCGATATGCAATACACATCGGTAGATTACGTCTACTGTAATTATTTGGACTAGGGAAGGGCCACAATTCCAACACATCAGCCCCGTTATGTCCTGAATAAAATACATGTATAATATCTTGAGTGCCAATTGCATCTTACAAATATCAAAAACATTCACGGCAGTCAATTCATTGTGTAAACCTACTGGTCTTCATGGCAATAATGAACGTATTTAGTTTAATGGAGATTATATAACAAAGGGAACTAATTCAGCTTATTCAGTTTACTAGTCAAAATGATTCGGATGTTTTCGCTTTTTTTCCGAAAAGTAATTTATTCAACATACGGAAAATAAACGCGCGCCACCTGTTGTCATAATTTAGTAACTTGCATTCTGCGTACTGCCTGTTGCTAACTGCCGTTGTTAATGACGCTTAGTGGCAAAACCGATTATGACTGGTTTCAGGAATAATGAACACACAAACATTGGATAATCACCAAGCATGTTGAAACAATCATCAAGTATAACCGATAGAGAACAAGCATGTTGGAACTGTCATGAAGCATGTTAGAATAAATATCACGCATGATGTAAATATTCATCATGAATGATGTAATGTTGCAGCAATCATCAAGTATAAACGAATAGACAACAAGCATGTTGGAATTGTCATAAAGCAAATTAGAATAAGCATCAGTCATAATGTAAATATTCACCACGAATGATGTAATTTTTACCTAAATATCCTTCCATAGACATGTGTTGTTACTAAAATAGACATAGAGATTTGAGCATTGGGAGTGCCCTAATCATACTGTGCTTTAGCAGTATTACGGAATACCGTTAGTGCCATCGTGGTTACACATTAAAATCCAGAGGGCGAGAACGCGAGAACGCGATAGTACGATGGCGACAATGTGACAATACGATGATGACAGGGTGACAATACGATGGCGACAATGCGATAGTACGATGGCGACAATGCGAGAACGCGATAATACGATGACGACAATCAGACAGTGCGATGACGACAGTGCGACAATACGATGGCGACAGTGAGATAGTACGATGGCGACAATACTACAGTTCGATAGTGCGATAATACGATGACGACAGTGCGAAAATACGATGACGACAGTGCGACAATACGATGGCGATAGCCGACAGTGCGATTATACGATGGTGCCAATGCGATAACGCGATAGTATGATGGCGGCAATTCGAAAATGCGATGGCGACAATGCGATAGAACGATGGCGACATTGCGATGATACCACGGCGACAGTACGATATGACTATCGCATTGTCGCCCCCGTACTATCGCACTGCCGCCATTGTATTGTCGCACTGTCGCATTGTCGTCATCGTACTAGCGCGTTTTCGCAATCGTACGAACGCATTGTCGCCATCGTATTGTCGCACTGTCGTCATCGTACTTTCGCGTTCTCGCATTCTCGCCCTCTGGATTTTAATGAGTAACCACGGTGGCCCTAACGGTATTTTGTACAGTAAAGTGCGTAAAATCTGGTTTGGAATAACAATTTATATGCCGAAAACAGAAGTTGAAAACCCGACTTTGTTTTATAAGTAGTAGTCTAAATATACAATGAGTTTTCCGAGCATTAAATACACATATTAAAATAAAATTCATGTTCGTATCGGTTGAAGTTCTTGTTAATAGTAGAAGCAAAGAACACAATAAAACGCTGATTGGGCTTACTAATTTGAGGCAAGAAAAAACACATCGCGCTATTATATATAACATATAACGCGCATCCGCAAAGTTCGAGCGCCCGTCTCGGTGCCGTCGTTTCCGGTGAAAGTTTCGCACAGGAGCTACCGAGTTTGGATATGAGATCACGAATCATGGCTTGACTTTATATATCATTCAGCGTAGAACCTGACCAGACTGCGCGGTTGGACAAGCTAGGATGGACCAACTTTGGCCGCATATGACATAAGACCCATTTTCGCATAACGCGGGTCATCTGACGTTTATAATGTGCATATAGCTTTGAATGGAATTAGCACATAGTTTTTGGCATGGACTTATTGTTATGTTAATGTGTTGCACGCTTTCAAAAGCAGAGAGCATATATAAGATCAACTATACTACGGAGTTCATTTTCTGTTGCAAAATGAAATGCAATAAAGATTGTTACTCAGCGGTGTGTACAGTATGACAGCGTTGTCTGTCTGCGATGCATTTATACTGGTTTTAAGCTGGCATACTCACCAATTGGACTCAACCATCTGCTCGAACAAGAAATGATAAGTTCTACTAGCATAAACCTTTAATTGTAACTTATTTTAAAAATATTCATGTTATTTATATTATTAAATTTATTATTCATAATTATAATTATTTTTTCCTTTATTGTTGTTTTTCGCATTAAGAAACTAATTCGGCTTACGAAACTGAAAAATCCCATTGGAAAAAAAATCCCATGGGGGAAAAAAATCCCATGGAATTTAAAAATCCCATGGGATAAAAAATATCCCATGGGAGAAAAAAAATCCCATGGAATTTTTTTTTTTTTAAACATGACTAAACGCATTAAAATATCGTAGTTGTTCATCATTTCATAAAATATGATGTTTCTGAAAGTTTCATGAATAAATCTCTCAAAATAAGAAAAAAAATCCCATGGGATTTTTTTCTCCCATTTTAAAATGGGATTTTTTTATTACTATATATTTATATATATATAATTGGCATAAAACCAATATACAGTCCTTAAATAACGTTAAAATACTTGCAAACACAAATAAAACACGTTTTTTAAAATGTTCAAAATCCCATGGTTTTTTTTTCTCTCCCATTTGCAAATTATGGGAGAAAAAAATTCCCATGGAAGAAAAAATCCCATGGGAAAATCGAAAATCCCATGGGAAAATGCAAAATCCCATGGGAACCCAACTTTGCTTATAAATTTCATAGTGAAGAAAACGCGTTTTTTGAGTGAAAATAACCAATTATTAATCAACGATAAGACTTTTATCGCATACTATGTCTCAAAGTAGCAAATCTTTAAGAAAAAGGGTACTTAAGTTTGCGAAATTTCGGTTTCGCAAAGTTTTTCCGGTGGCCGTTATAGGCGAAAACGCAAATGTCCGAAAATAAAGTTACTAAAAACAATTATTTTTGCCAAAACAGGGGATGTTCGAAAAATTAGAGTTTCCGAAAACTTAGAGTAATTCCGGTATATCTTCACACAATAAAACCAATAACAAACGTTGTTTTTTACATTCAGAAATAAAAACTCGTGTCATGGTAGTGCTTTTAAATCTGTCTTTTGTATTCTGTTGTGGAGGGTAATTAGCGGTTTGCAGGATAAAATCTGTTTTGAATGGTATGAAACTTGTTTATAAATTATGTCTGCTCAGAGTGCAAATTCGTGTTTTTAGAAAGGGATATATGATTACATTTAAATATATTAACGTCATCCTGGTAGTGAGCAAACATGTTGACCACAACGCAGTGTTAAACGAATTCGATCCGGAAAGCAGCACTGTGCGGAAGTAAATAACTTGTTTGTACCTACTTTATATTTTTATTGGATAGACAATACACTGTTAGCTCTGTGAAGAAGTAACATTAATGGAATCGAAATAAATTAAGTTATATTATGCGCATTTTGCACTGTTGAAATGGGCTGAAAAGAAGTAACAGGGCAAAAGAGTTTGTTAAAATGTGGTAACTTACCAATTATCTGCAACTCATCTTGCTACCAGGTGTTAAAAAAATATATTAAATTCAATATTTTACATGACTGTACAGTCCTCTAAGCCGAGCGGAATTGTCTTTATATTAGGATCGGAGTAAGTGTTCGTGTGTCGTATGAACGAATCTGCACTAAAACTAAATTTAGATTCTCATCGTACATCAAATCATTTCTGTCGTCAGTTGTCAAAACGAAAGTACCGTAGATTTTCAATTGCATTATTTTTCTCTTTCCGCTATATTGTTTTAGTATGTTGATGCTGCATTAACAAATGTAAGTGTATATGGAGTGGAAACACCAAAAATAAACAACGCTTGCGATAGACACCTATAAACATAGCATATAGTGTTAGATGCGCATAATATTACTTTAGTATACTAAAGGTATATATGCTATATCAAAGTCAAAGTATGTGACTTAATGCGAAGACAAAAATTGATCCATTACTTTTTGTTAGTTAACGTGAACAATTTTTATGGAATCTTCTATTATTCTACCTTTGAAGTAATCCGTCATACTTAAAATACTTAGCTTAAACATTTTTCAAATATCAGTTTGTATTTATTTCAAACAGGAATGCATTTACACATATATGAAATATACAACATGTGTATACAAACAAGTTTAATTTGGATAAGACCGGAGTACTTAGTCATATAGAGTTCTTATCCATACAGGTTATATTAAGTTGCTTGCTAGAAGCCTCTTAAATACTATTGGCACTTTGATATTCGGGTTTGTTTATTTTCAAATAATTCATGTCGTTACAAGAAATACAAGGAACTTTAGATTTTATATGTCATATCTTAATTTAATTTCGATTTAACCAAATTCAAATTTTAGTCTTATAAGCATAATGAGAACCAGGTCATTTCACAATCATGGCGTCAGCTTTCAGAGACATATGCATTACGTCTTGCATTTCTAATACATTAATTACACATTCCAACTGTCTTTATTTTTGTTCAACATGAATTTTGCTTTAAAATCCCATCACTGATCATTTTTTCACGTTTAAAACAATAACGATATTAATCGCCAAGCAGAATCATAAACCAAAGTCAAAGATAACATCGTATTGCTGTTTGGCCCAAGTGATTTTGGCCTTACATATACTCTTTGTTTCCCCAATCTACACAAATGATGGCTTGTATGTCGGTTTTTTCCGTAAACCCAAGTTTGAGAATACATAAGTGGTTTTCCGCTTAGTGATACTCAACGACAGGTATCTCCAAAATTTATGTGCAACACATGTTTCTTTATATATTACAGTTACATTGAAAATATAATCAAATGTAGCGAACATGATCGAAAACTCGATCTCGAATACTTAAGAAAATGGTAGTTTCAGCAGAAACAATAGGGATCTTTCAGGTTAATGGAAGCATCACATAATGTTTATATTATTCTATATGTACATTTAAAATGCATCACAATGGGATTATTATATATGGCCGACACATGCGCTGCTGTGTTTTGAGCATTACTATTTATGTCTACGAATAAAAAGTCAAATGTTTTATTATTTCTGACATATCAAATAGCAAACAAACTAGACGTGTTTCATTGCGAATTATTGAGCTAAAGCAAAGTATACATGCGCAAGTAAAATAAATAACACAACTGTTATACACGTATTACCAGCGTCAGAAAGATGAGGTCTATTTTGACAGTTCGCACTGAAAACCAATTTCGTTTTCTCTTGGCTGCACTCGCTTTGGATACAAAAACGTTATTTTTACCGATAATCGAACGAAATGCTCTATGTTATAAGACTCATATGAAACTACCACTACTTCTTCTATAATTTATATTGCTTCTTCTCGGATTATCATTAAAATATACATACGTTGATCATACGTCACAAACAGTAGAAGGTACCTAACGTCAGTACAATATAAATAATACTACGGTAACTCTTGAGACTAAATGAAATTAAGACACAAGACTGATGTGCCATTGGCGTACAATCCTTCTCAATTTTCGTGATACACCAGCCAAATTGACAATAATATGAATGAGTTCATATATTTCGGTTTTTGTATTTCACAACGTGTCTTGAATGTTAAGTATAAGACAATACTCATAATTACCGATCTATGATGATCATTATTACTAATCGAGTCGTGAGGATAACAGAATACCAACAATCTTCATAAAACAAACCACATAAACGAATATTTCACCACCATAACAACAACCACAAACAAAACAACGTTAAGTATTTGTAGAAACGTTTTGTGAATGAGTATACGTAAACCGATTAGGTGCCTGGCTATGTTGCTAATCTTGTGATTTATTTTACAATTTTATCACTTGGGTTTTATATTAAAATATATTTTGACCACTCTGTGCTATGTTTTGTTCAAAATAATCCAAAACATATATTTGATTTCATTAAGGAGCGAAAGTATATTATGAACATGCACCTCAATTAATTTCGATAAATACGATACTTTATAGTATTTTTTCCCAAACATAAACGGTTTGTATGATATCTCACAATCTACTTCATTGAACGGAATGCTATACTACAACAATTTATCGGCTTTGTATGATTATCGTGTTTTACCCACTCTTGATCGTACCAGAACATATTTTGCACCTCTTATGAAAATGCTTCTCTGATCGCACGTTAATGAAAATTGAAAGTCGTGAAATACATTGTATACTTGTCTTAGTCAGCATTTTATTTTCAAAACTGTTTGAACACCAGTTTTTTTCTTGCGATTTAGATTATTTAATTAATGCACGTTCTGGGTCCCTTGGGTTTAAACAAAATCAAATCGAATTAGGTACTTGCAAGAATGCTCCGATAGTGCATGTTTTAAAGATCTTGTATTTTAAAGAATAAGTTTTATTCTGAACTTAATTAAAGTACCCTAAACCACAGCTTATAGCTGTAGTTAAGCTTATCAACGTTTCATTTAACTTTTGAAAATGTATAATTTCTGAATACAGGATTGCGAACTCTACAGGCGCATGGCAGACAATAAGAAACATTGGTTTTAATGATGTTTGATATATCCGCTCGGACTTGCTGTGAAGAAAAATCCCATCGTACTGTGATGCCTATAACTCTTATCTGAATTTGTATATTTGACATTTAAATAGTTAAATGCTACCTTAATTCGTATGCACCAATGCCGTGTCTTCGTCTTTTAAGAATATTAGTTTCTTAAGTCTTTTGGCTATCTGGTTTGAGGATTTGATAATATAATAATATATAATGATTATGAATATGATAATATATATATATATATATATATATATATATATATATATATATATATATATATATATATATATATATATATATCCGTTACTAAATGCTCGTATCTCCACAAATCCGTTTTAAAAGGCACAACGTTGCCAGAAACAAAATGTTCTGCTCTTTAGCTCGGGATCAGCTCACTTAATATCAATATAAAGCAGAAAGATTCACTGTAATTACTCGGAAGCGTAATATCGCAGTTGTGCAATGGACTGTTTTTCCATGAAAATATGCCATAACAAAACATGACTTTTGCTGTTGCCATTTATGGCATATCAAAGGAAGTCTGAAACAAAGGCCAGGTGGCTCAGACATCAAGCTTATATAATTGTTATTTTGAACAATTATGAAAATGCATACAACAAGGAATTGATTATCAAACGTTTGCAAAATATTTAAACATGTATGCATGGTTCCAACGAACATGATCTTTACAATTAAGTTAACATAAATTACCTGATCTAAAAGTTAATGGCTTAAAGCTTTACTTACCTAAAAATAGTTTAGGAAACTCTGCCCTTGATACACCATAATAATTGACTAATACCTTGCGTTTCATGTATTTTATTCGATGTTATAGTGAACAAAGCATGGAGTATTATCAAACATTGGTTATTAACATGTAACAACTAATTATTGCTGCTATGTCTCTTTATTTGTTCATTATCGTACGAATACTCCATTTTTTTAACTTTTGGATTTGTGAGTTTTCATTAGGTCATCAGGAAATATGTCTCATTAGATACACATATTTTGCCTTTTATTATATGCCGGCGCTCCATTTAATTATATTCTGAGTTTGTACCAAATTGTTCTGTTCATGCCCATACATCCCTTAGAGGTTCAACAATAAATCGGCCAATCCTAGTTGAATGGCATATCTGCTGTTATACGGAATAGCCGCTTACATAGCATTTTCCCTGCTTTTGAGAAAATGATTTAGAAGAAATTCCCAAACAACTGTTAACAAGTCCAAGAACCATGCTGTTTGCGGCAAAGGTAGTGTTTTTTATCTTACAGAGTTTATTTAGATAGTGGTTATGTCGTATAAATAATCGTGTTCTATACAATTTTGGAACGAAATCAAAATGTATGAAGGTCAGTCTGTCTATGTATGTGAGAAATTTCAAATATCATTTTGATTATCAAATGATTTATAAATCAACGATTGTCTACATCTAAATTGCTATTAAACACTTTAAATACTTTTAATATTGGATAAGTCGGATGCGACTTGTTTACTTAAATGTTTTCTGAACATAAACATTTATTAAATGATTAATACTGTGGCTAACAATGGGATGACGTCGCTTATTGAAACAGTTTGGAAAGAATTTGGTCCAATATACAGAGGAATAAACGTAAACATCTTAAAAACACCGCTCTTGGTTAACATTTGAAAAATTATCTTAATTTTCAATTAGTTTGAGGATATAATTATTGAAAGACCTGAATACTTTCAGAAATATCTTTCAATGTACATTTCTGCATATCTTTCTTGTGTGTTTTTTTAATGCAGAATTTGATCATTTTAATTTGCCGAATTAGGGATATATTTCTGTGAGGTCACGTTATTTTCAGAGATTAGGTTTCAGCTTATACAAACTGTAATATATCGGTTTTCGTATTATTAAAACAAATTCTTAAGCATGACATTCATTGGTTTATATAATACCTTAGCTTTGCATTGTACTTTTTGGCAATTATATTTTTTTTTATTACCGACAATGTTCAGTCTGTGAGCAATATTGCAAAAAGTCGACAACAATCATTTAAGCTTAGTCTAATACAAATCAATATGTTGAATCAACGGAACGATCCCAATATTTCGACGACTGAGTCAAGACGGTTCGCAATGCCACAATTTTTAGCCTTGCAATAAAACTATAGGACAGTTTTACGTCCGGATTTTGTTTAATGATATACCTTCGCAGTTGTACAAGTTGGTTGAATGAGCGAGCCATATGAAAGCAAATATATATTTATCAACAATTAATGCAATTTATAAGCCACATTTGAGCTCAATGTTTTATCAGTGTACTAATAAAAAGCTTCTGTGAAAAGATATCATATTGCAAAGAAAATTTTCATTTAGACCATAAAATCACAATAAAAGTATAAACACTCAAGAATGCATTAATTTAAAATAGTATATATTTATGTGAATTTATTATATTCTGCATATGTAATAAATTATAACGCAACGATATCTGCAACATAATGGCTGATGACCTTACGTTGCCCAATGCATTATGTAATTCATTTTGACATCGAACATTGAAACTCCACAGTCTAAGGTTTATAACACCGCAAGGGAACCATAGGTGTATTTATAAAGTTAGTTTATGCCTTAGAATAAATATATTGGGTATACTGATGTAATACAAATTGGGCAAGTACAATAAGGCCATTCAAAAATAAAGTAACCCACCTATACATTTAGTAGACATTACATATACACATTGTTCATTTCGTTGTTTTCCTCTGATATAACCCGTTATTTATATAAGAAAAAACAAATTCTACAAGAAATAGTATCATAATGGGGACTTCGGATATTACTACATAATTTACAAAGACATGTATTAATATAAAAAAAAGATTAGTCAGTTAACATAAACGATTGCATTAAAAAAGACGATTGTAAATATGTATATGATATAATAATTTCTAGAGATGATGCCGAACTCAGACAAGCATACCAAAACTCCATTTCAGTATATGTAAAAAACAGATTGTAATTGATGTCATCAACGGCACTTTCTGAGAATTGTTCAGTCACACAGTGAGACGTTTTTTTAAATACAGTTTATATTCGATAAACCAAGTTAAAACCGACCATTTTTTGTTGTTTATTATTGTTAGTTATACATTTAAACATTTGTTAAAGGTCTTACCTGGACTGCGATTCGTTTTACTTTAACAACCAATCCTCAATTGTTTCACGACAATATTTACTTGTATTGCAGATATTATGTTCGTGATTTCGAACACGTATTTATACAATTGTATACAAATATATTCATTATATTCAACATAATAATAGATACACCGTTCAAAAAGGAGATAAAAACACAAACATTTGATTTGGGATGAATTACAGTTTTGTAGAAGTCACACGACGGATCTATAAAGGATATTAAATATATATTTTCTTTGTTTAAATGTGTGTCCGAATTGTTAATGTAAGTATATTTAATATATTTCAGGGATTATCAACAATAGTATGCTAGTATGGCGGTCCGTTCGTGAGAAAAGAAGTATCCAATTGATCGTAAAGCCAACAGATCAAGGTCGACTTCACAAAGCCAAGTAAAACGAAACTCGGTTTTGAATTTAATTTAATATAGGATAATATTTTATTGTTTTAACCGAGGATCATATCTTATTGCTTGAAGGAAGAACAACACATACTTAACTTGAGATCGAAATCTTTAAACAATAACCAATGATAAATGTAAAAAATTATGTTCTACATTGTCGTGTCATGTAATTTAAAACATATCAATACATACAAAATACTAAATACTAATAATTAAAAACTATAACACAAAACAGCAGTATAACACAATTAAATTTAAAAGGCGTTATGTATTTTTTATAAAGGCAGTTTTAATGTCACATCCAAAAATACATCATTTATTAGAAGTTCATTTTATGTTATTTATACACGTAAACGTCATTTGCCCTTTGGATACAGACTTTCGAAGATTGATACCAGTCAAAATTACACAATCTATTAAATTTCATTGTTTTATCTCTAATAAGATGCCGAATCTTAACGTGTTATATACTACTTACCAAAACGGTATTTGTTTTATATATGTCGTTGTGGTCATACAGTTTTATGCTCATCTTGATGTTTTTGTATTGGCAAGTTTGAAAAAGTTTTGCGGTTGCGGAGTAGGACATAAATATTTAAAGAATCTAGTTGTTTCTGTGATATATGAAAATCTTCGTTCACTTGTATTACGCGGTTTCGCCTTACGGAAGTTGCCAAAAACTTAATAATATAATATCATTTGTATATTAATTTGCAAACCCTCCATGCCTGTACTTTCGGCAGTCGTTAAGCATCAAAACAAATAGCATATCTGCGGAAATCCAATGATGATATTCTTTATCTATTCTTGTACACGAAACAAAGATCTTATACAAGATAAATGTGTCCGATTTATACTGTAATATTTAAATCTACCAGGATTGCTCGTACTAATAAATGAAAGTTTGTTATCTTCGTTTTTGATGCATCTATTAAGGCATATATTGATTTAAACTATTTAGAAAAAGGTAAAAAAGTACTTACTCAGTTAAGATATATTTAATTTTTTGGAACTTGACACTTATTATAACAAGTATACACGTTCGGTTCATGCATTGGTTTACTTACTTTTGATTTAGGTTTGAATGATGGATGCACCATTTGGATGAATACGTTTTATATTCTAACGTGTTTGAATCATATACCTCAACATTTAATTTAATATCAATTCATTATGAGAATCGAAATCATAATAAGAATTAGCTTTTTTACATCGGATGTTTTTAGTATTATGATAATCTGTTTCCAATGCTGAGGCGCGATACACTATTATATTTTGTAATTGTGATTCAAACTGAATGTAAACGATTCATTTATAATTTATCTTACTCCAACATTATGTTGATGAAACGAATTCGCATATCGCATAATTATATAGATGTAAAACCCATCAATTTAACGTGAAATGGGAAATTTTTTAAGGATATACTATAATGGTTTTATATTACACCGTAGTATAAACAGCTGTGAAGTTTTTGCTCCCGTGGGCAATGGTATTGATGTAGTTCGATATTTGATGGACCTGTATTCGTATAATAAATCAAAGAAATATAAACATTATGCGCATGAACATATTTTTGTTTGTAATTATCCAACATCTGATGAAGACGGACTCGATAGCATATCGCGAACAAATTAAAGTGCATAAATTGACATCTAAATGCACGATGCTGCATTTTTGAGTAGCTCATTGTTTAATCAACTATTTGTACGCCTTTAAAAAACACGATCTTCAATACAGAATCGCAATGGACCATAAGACCGAATGATCGCATTAAAAATATATTAATAACGTGGCGTAAATCACATCCGATTTTTATGGATATTTGCACAATTTTTATTTCAGATCAACGATATTTTTGAACCCGCCTGTCAGTGCATATCAGTTTAACATTATGCCTTATGTTTATGCTATACGTTATTTAAACATGGTAATGCCTTTATCATTAATGCCATTTAATGGCTTGTAGCACGTGTAAAGAGACCCGTTGAAGTGTCGACGCGCTTAAATATAGTTTGAGTTTAAACACTGTGTTGACAATATTATAACAATTACCCACTTTTCATGGTCGTTCGCATTCAAGAAAAGCTGTTTTATCAGAAAAAGATAACATAATGTATACGATCTGTATTGTGTCCAAAACTCTCGAAATTACAAATCGCGCATTCGATACAAAAAAGTTATAGTAACTACGTAAATGTTCACATATAAATATAGTAGATTTGAACGGATGTTAAAGACATTTGTAGTTCTTAAGGCTATTGGTGTTTAATTCAGTAACCAAATTAATTCGTCCATCAAACATATTTGCATTTACGAAATAATAATATTGCTTCAAGATAAAGTACATCAAATAAATATGTTGTATTTTATTGTAATATATTACATGCAAAGAACATATATAAACCTCATTTCCCTACGGCTTTACACATTTCAGAAATTCGCATATATTAATCAATCAAATATCAAACATTGATTGCTGTTGCGTGTCATATAAATAAAAAAAGTAAATCGTTGAAAACAAGAAATTAAGGCATTGAGTTCGGTTCAAATAGCACCCCAACCATACAATATATTTTTGCATTTAGAAAGAGTGTAGTGAACTAAAGGAGTGAACTAAAGGAGTTAAAGTTATATTTGTCAATGTCTTTTCATGAGATCTTTATAACACGGAAAATGAAACTGCGGCATAAGACTTGGCTAAAAGTACGTCTCTTTTGCTGACGCAATAACTGATGGCGCAGCTCAAAACATGTTTTGGATATTTTCCCGATTAAGAGACTGGTATCATATTGTGTGTACAATATAAACCTTTAAGAGGATTCGAACCTGGGACCCCTGAACATATACCCTACTTGTAACCACTGCACGAAGCATGCATTTGACTTAGGCAGCGCTTTTTATAAACTATATAAGTTGAATTTTCATATTAACACGTATGGATGAAGAGCGTAAAGCGCTTCATTATTTTTGCGATTTTGAATGAGGATATTTCATTATCAAACATACTCTTATCACAATGTGCTAGGCCAATAATGCTATTTTGCTTGTTCGAATGCTATGTATACATTCATTCTAAAATCTATGACAATGTTTTGGAAATTCGTCATTGTGCAAAACTATGACATGTTCCATTAAGCCTGAACATGAGATGTTTATAAAACAACACGTCATCCCCCGTCCATCCCCGAAACTTGTAACAATGTGTGATTATTTAAATATCCAATATATCGGTCGGCGAAAACAATGAATTTATTGCCAATTAAACATGTCCCATCAGTGGGTTGTCTGTAAAAACCATGTTAAAGTCGGTTTAGTGTTTTTTATGGCGGTGATATTATATCTAAGATATCCAATAACGAAGGACGACAGTTTCCAATATCCAGATAGTATTCAATTGAAAGTATTGTTGTATAAGATAGTGTTATTATGGGTCTTAACGGGACTCTAAATGACCATTGGTAAAATTTTGTCCATAAGTTATGTCATTTTTTTAATATTCGCAAAAGGAAATACGCGTCATATTTGACATTCAAATCTTTATTGGTTTATTGGATTTACATAATTTTAGAAGGGCGCTTGGTTTATGATTAATTATGGTATGAGTGTGAGGTGCAAACTTGAATTAACACCAAATATTTTGCAGTGACCGTTCCAAGGCGTTGTTTAGATTATGGTTATGGTCGTTGATCTGTTGAAATCTCCAGAGAGAGTTTGTAGAGATTCGTTGTTTGCTTAATTTTGATCTTTAAATGAGTGATAATTAAAATTATTCGTTGTTTAGAATGCAAGCAATACTACTAACGTTTGAAATCGAGTGAACTATGCAAAGACGTTCTACGATTACCTTATCTGATACATTGACATTGATTTAAACGATGCTTAATAGACTTAAAGCTAATATGTCAATTTGAAATATTACACAGTTTCACATAATGTGAACAATGGTTGGGGCTGATAATCTGGGGTTTTTTCAATCTATATTTACATATTACACTCTAAGATATATATGATCGGACAAACAACAAGAGCATCGCATAGCGGGCGAAAACGCTCGGCTGTGGGCGCAGTTTTGAATAAATGAAAACATGAAAGTAAATGAATTACGGTGGGTCACAGTGACCTTGACCTTTGACCTAGCGACCCAAAAATGGGTGTGGCGTGTAAAACTAATCAAGGTGAATCTACATATGAAGTTTCAAAGTTGTAGGTGGAAGCACTTTGATTTTAGAGCCAATATTTAAGTTTTATAATAGAGGTCAAAGTGACCTTAACCTTTGCCATATTGACCCCAAAATGGGTGTGGCGTGTAGAACTCATCAATATGCGTCTACATATGAAGTTTCAAAGTTGTAGGTGGAATTACTTTGATTTTGGAGCCTATTCTAAGGTTTTATATAAGAGGTTACAGCGACCTTGACCTTTTATCTTGTGACACAAAAATGGGTGTGGCGTGTAAAACTTATCAAGGTGCAGCTACATATGAAGTTTTAAAGTTGTAGGTGGAAGGACTTTGATTTTAGAGCCGTAGAGATGTTAAGATTTTAGCACGACTCGGACGGCGGACGGCAGACGCCGGACGGCGGACGACGAGCTTGCCATGACAATACCTCGGGTTTTCTTAGAAAACAGCCGAGCTAATAAAATTAGGTTTAAGATAAACATACTTGTCAACACTAAACTAATTATATAATTTTCTCAAACACAATTCGTATGATAACAACGCCTCATTTATTTGTTTATTTATACAGTACCAAGAGTCATATTTACAGTAAGTGGAAAACAATAAATTCTGAATATGTTACATATATTTAACAGTAATGAAATTGAAATTACTTGTCCAATGTTGACCCACAAAGCAAACATTTGGTGTGATTTGTCTGTTATGTAACCCTTGTTGTCAAATGTGGACAGAAATGCTGTAAGTGAGGTTTAGCGATGATTCCACTTTAAATCATGTTTATGTTTAATGCCATGTTGAATGGTATTCCTTGTTGTGAAAACAGTTCACAAGAATGTATCGTTGAATAATGATTAATTGTTCATTCATAAACACAGGTGGTTAGCGTGTGGCTATAATATTAATTAGTGAAAACATCATTTTGAATGATAAATAATCATATTATAACGAAAAATTAACTTCCCTGAACAAAATATCACAATCAAATATATATATGTATTCAACTCAAATCACCCGAAAACAGGGTGCATCGCTTTGAACAGCCATTACTTAAACATCGATCAGACAGATCTTAGACTGAAATCTTCACGGAGTAAAGGACATTTTCCCTGCAAAGTTCACGGATCTCGATACCAAAATTCCATAAAACGTATGAAAAAAACATTCTTACCGTGCTTGCCGTTGCTTTATGCATCAAAACTAAATGTCCAGCGCCGTTTGAAACCTTTGTTTACATAGTACATTTCAACTAACTGACATTTTAAACACACGAGTGATTTCATTGGTCCAATGCAAAGGTGTGTCTTTACACCTGGAGATTTCATTCATAAATCCTGTCTGATCGCTGTTAAGTAGATCACGCGAATTGTGTATCGTTTTTTTTCTTAAAAGTTGACCCAGTATTTGTACAAATATTGCAAGACATGTACATTTCCAGAAAGGAAATTTATTTATGCTTTGAATAAGACCAAGATCGTAAACATCGCTTCAAAATTGATGAAGTAAAGGCTGTTCAAAGGGATGCACCCTGTTTTCGGGTGATTTCGAGTTGAATACATTCTTATATATATTTTTGATAGTGAAATATTGTTTTTCTCAGAAAAGTTAAGTTTTTGTTATAATATGATTATTTAAACCTGTTTATAAATACAATATAATCAACAAGATTTATAGTTAACTATATTTTTCATTTTCATCTAAATAAATAGCATTACTGTATTTTTGGTAACAACTTCCTGATTATGACTTATAATCAAACAAGAAGATCCCAATGGCAAATAAAACGATGTCAGCCTATGAATATTTGATAGCAAGAAGAAAGTAAATGCTGCTACTTTTATGTGATTATGTTGATAAGAAGAAGCTTTTGGCGTTCTTTAGTTTTTGACATGGGTATTACATAAATACGATACAACGTTACATAAAGTGACTTGATATTAGTTACGAGAATGATTGATCAATTAGTGTTATGACGTTCCCAATCAGCGTAAACTGATTATTGTATTATTATTATTATTATTCTCGTTACATCTCATATACTATATAGAATTTATTAATACGGAATTTATACATAAATATATTTACCACGTCATTTTTATTTTAGCAACATTTAAGGTCATACACAATTATATACAGATAGAGAGACAAAATAATGAGGATTTTCAACTTGGAGTGTCTGAGAATCCTTAAGGATCAGGAAATATGCAAACAAAAAACAACGCACACATTTAACACAAAGACACTTAAGTATGCATTGGAAATCTTGGTGTGCATCACAATTTAATACAAAGATGTACATATAGGTCTTTAAAACAAATAATTAACACAAATTTTCGATGCGATAATTTGAAATAAAAGCGTGTCAATAATTGCGTTCAAGACTTCAATATCTTAAATAATAAAGAACAGTATCACAAACGAAATATGTTTAGTATGTTTACGCAATCTATTGTATCTATAATTCGTTGTCATTTCGTTATAAGCAAACACATTTGAAAAAACAACATCGATATGCCTGCTAAGTAAAATGTAAACCCCATTGGAAATAAAAATAAAAATATTAAGTCATATATGCCTTTATATTTATTTTGAGAACAACGGCTCATTTTATTAACGGTAGTTTGTTAACAATCAATGTGCATTATCGTTGATGAAATCAATCAACAAATAACATCACCGTTTTCTATTACACACTTTCGTGTTCGGTTAATGTGTTTAAAGAAAAACGTCATTTCATAATAATTGTCACGGTCTAATTATCATGTACATAAACATTATTCTTGGACAATACTCTATTTTCTTTACAAATCGAAAGCACACTTTGAGAATACAATGTTTCGTGTAATAAACATGCCCATACGATAAAACATAAAATAGTGTTCCGAATTTTCTTAAGATCAATAAATAACATTTAAATAATATTTTTACGTTTGACATTTGCGATACCGTTACATCGAGTTCAAAAATGTGGGTTGTAAGTTCAGTATTGTTATAGTTTGCAGTATAATAAAAGTATTGTGCCCTGTTACAAATCACCCATGATAGCATCAACTTTGATTATAGTATATATTTTATATTTAAAACAACACGTTATATTTCAGTATACAACATAAAATTAATTAATTTAATTAAACCGAGCGTACTTTACTTTATACAATGGTAGATATAAAAAGTGACATAAAATGGCAACACGGTACAATTGCGAAATATTCAATACAGTCACAACATTTATGCAGCCATTACTTAATCTTAATCAACCAAATGTACTCTGAAAACCGTAACTTTAAAGATTAAATACGCATTAAAATACTATACTTTCTAATCAGAAAGAACGAATAATTTTCATCTAGGCGATAAACGGTGAACGGTCCTTTGCATTTTTGAAGATTCAACTATGGTCGCAATGCTTATTTACAGATCATGCTCCATACGACTGGGCGATCCTCGGCAGACGGTGCTTTGGCATTTGTTACTGCGTCGAGTGAGGCAGGATTCCGTGTCTACGTACTCCGTCAACGTGTGCATCAAGTAACCGTTTCTATCTGAACCATATTTATCGGACATTGCTCTAGCTGCGTTTGGAAAGAGTGTGCGACGGAAGCGGAGCTGGGTCCTTGACCTCTTACAACGGCGACAAGGGCACCAACAAAACACGTGCATAAACCCCTCCCGGAATCTGAAAGTCGAAGACTGGAGATAACAGGCTTAATACTAAATGAAGTTTAAAAGGTTTTGTGTACTGCATGTTATATTTCATCAGCGTTATTAATCAAAGGAGATAAACAATTTGTTAAAAAATTAAATGGTTTAGGAAAAGAACAACATTTTAATTTGATCTCTTTATGATCTCTGCATTAAGTAAGACAATAACACACGATAGAGCTGGGTCGGACGTACATTATCGTCTTGATGCCGATAAAGGGTCGGGAGGGTCTTTACTAATTTTACTAGATTGGTTTTCATAATGCAAAAACACATAAAGGGTATCCATTATGCCTGAATGTTGCTTATAGCGAAATTCGACATTAAATCGAATAATTGTAGAACCCCAATACTACCTAAATCAAAACTTATCTGTTGAAGACCAGATAAGTACAGCAGTTTATAACATAATTTCAATATACGCTCTTCTTGAGCAGAAACGGCATCCGATGTCAATGACCCATATATGTTGTAGTTTTTTTTTACTTTTAACTATACAAAAACAATGTTCTAATAACGCACCTGGTATCAAACGATGTAACGTTAACTTCTAGCACATTTCATAGATATCTTTACAAAGCTGTTTAAAGGAAAATTGCCTGGATTTGTTTAATTTTATTGGCGTACATTTAATGAACATGCAATATAAGAACATTTTGAATATTCAGGAGTTAATTTTATTTTGCTAGATGAAACCGCCGTATAGTTTGTGATTATTCAATGACAACTGTAAAAGGTGTGTACAAGTTAAAACCAGTTCTGTAAGGCTTTTATATGTTATATAAAAGCAAATATTCGAACACGATTACGTGGACAATTATATCGACATGTATTTTGTATCCTATTCAAAGATTTGTATTTTTGAACATTATGCCCTACCTTGCATTAATCCATCCGTAAATGATAGGATTATACATGGAGTTGCTCATGGCCATCAGGTAGATTATGATGTAGATTTGTTGGATGTATTCGTATTCGGTAATCGAATTGTAGTAACTTGTCAGTAGAAAGTATGTGTGCATTGGTAGCCAGCATATAGCAAATATCAGAACCACCACGATCATCATTTTAACCACCTACAATAATTAAACAAATACATTGTATATATGACTAAACTTGTGTATGTGAAGTAGTATTTTATGCAAACGTTGTGTAAAAATAGTTTTGAAGACTTTATCACTGGCGTCTCATTCGATAAAATCGAGTGAATAGATATTTTGCTTAAATCGTCACATTACTTGTTTGATGACTCTAAACAGTTTTTGCATGCAAACCTTCTCTAGTATGCATTTATTTCTACATGTCTATGTATCTCATAGATATAGCCCCTCATTAGTTGTACCATTTTTTTTAAAGACTTGACACTATCTTTCTGAAAGATAAAACTTTCTTTTGCCCAGCATTTAACATTCTTTCCCCAAAAATACAAGCCAATCTCATCGTTCTTCATATGCATCTTTCGATATAACAAAATGATCTGCATGGTTGACACTGATGTTAGTTTGATAACAATGTATTCTGATTGATGTTGTATACCTTTCGTTTCGACTTGACCCTGTCTGTCTGGATGGAAGTCTCCTCTCCGATAGCCCTGCTTCCCCATAACTCCAATCCAACGCGCGAGTAGGCGGAGACAAGCGTAAGCAGTGGAAACAGGTAGTTAAGCACGAGCAGCAGGTAGTGGTACCTGAAATGTTTGAGTACGAGTAAGGTAAAGTGAAATTGTAAATGTACAGTCAGAATAAATTATATTAAAGGTGTTAAGAGAATGTTAACTATTTGCTGTTTCTTATCCCAATTGTTATCTTTCCCAAAACGAGTGTTTCATTATCACGAGTGACATAAATACCAATATAACATTAACAGCAATATTTTAATATTATAGTTGTCGTCTCTACTATGGTACATTTTGATATCTGTATTAAACAAATACGCCACATTATCAACATAATTAAGTTTTAACTTATTTTAAATCCGATGTTATTAAATTGGAAATTAAAAAATATGGTATAATATTTATTCCATGCAACTCAATCACATATCACAGTATCTCAGTATTACCCAGCGTATCATTATATACAACATTTTTCCACGTCCCACACATTGCATGATATACATAAAATGCATTTTATTTAAAAAAAATACGCATACAATGTTTTAAGCATAACTATATCATATTGTATTTTTTATTATCTTCCGACATAATACAAACAGTGCTTATAAAAGCAGTAAAGCGAATACTACAATTAAGTTAGAATATCAATTCACAATACCCTTCTAAAATTTACATCAGTGTTATATAGTAATTTATCACATGCCATACCTTGTTTCCCATGTAATATAACCATTACGCATATTTTTTATCTGACCCATGTGTAATATACTTGTCAAGCGTTTTAATTAGCTTTGTTTTCGTTCGATTAAGCAATCTCATTTTGTTATTTTTCTGAAATGACATTGCAACGTCAAATGACGTCAAGAAATGTAAACAACATTCGGGATTTATCACTATGTTTGCGTAAATATTCATTTAATTTGCTCATTAAAATGCATGTGATAAAAAAGATCTGACACTCGTTGTCATTTCATACCATATTTTATTAAACTCATCCAGAAAATTTGTTCCTGAACTCGTTTAATAAAATAGTGCATGATATGACAACTCCTGCCAGATCCTATATATATGTCTAATAAATATGGGCCAACTTTAAGCTTAAAGTGATATTATGCGCTTTTTCACTCTTGAATTGAGCTGAAAAGAATTAACAGGTAAAAAGAGTTATTAAATATGTGGTAACTTACCAAATATCTACAACTCATCTCGCTACCAGTTGTCTATAAAAATATATAAATCATATTCGATATTTTACATGACTGTCCCAGTCCTCTAAGCCGAGCGGAATGGTCTTTTTATAAGGATCGGAGTAAGTGTTCTTGTGCTGTATGAACGAATCTGCACTAAAACTAAGTTTAGATTCGCATCGTACATCGAATCATTTATGTCGTCAGTGGTCAAAACGAAAGTACGGTTGATATTCAAATGCGTTATTATTTTCTTTCCGTGATATTGTTTTGGTATTATGATGATGCATTAACAAATATAAGTGTTTATGAAGTGAAAACACCAACAATTAACAACGGTTGCGATAAACACCTATAAACAATGCATATACTGTTAGATGCGCATAATATCACTTTAATATGTTTATAAAGAACATGCAGTTAAACGGATATACAAAGGCACTATAAGAACAAATAAGCCCCGATTAAACTTAGGTCTATGTAAACCACGTTTAGCTTATGCCCATAAAAAACTGTTGTCGTGTGCTATCTATTAAAATTGTCGACGAAGTTGAAATGTGCGTTTACAGGGTACACAATTAAACATTTTTTCTTCAGTTTTTACACAAAATTCTTGTTCAATTAATATTCATTTCACAATTTTAATAAAGCGTTTTTCATTATAAACCTCGCTAGAAGAATACATATTCATACAATAGCTTTTTACCAGATATACCTGAACGATTAACCTCACCTCACTACTTTAATAACAGGGATCGTATATGCTAATGAAGACTCAAACCAACACGATACTTACGCTAGGTCCGTTTCCTTTGGCCACGTAATATCGCATACTGAACCTCCTGGATAAGGAGCTGTCTCAAAGTAAATGATGTTCGGAAATGCCAATGCTACGGAGCAAAGCCAGATGAAGATTATGGCCAAAACCACGTGACGTTTTGGCATGCGTGGTCGAAGGGGATATAGAATTGCTATGTATCTGTAATGATAAACACATATGTTTTACCTTAATGTGTGTAGTACTTGATTGATGAAAGCGACAATTAAATGTGTTGATACTAATTGAATTGTTGTACCAAAATTGGACATTATATTTTACTTATATTTATATATAAAGGACCTTAATAGATGTTTGTTCACTCCAGTTTCTATATAATAGCTAACCCATGTTAACTTTATATGCAAACGTGGAAATAAGGCTGCGTAATAAAGGATGTGAATTCTAAATTATAATATTTATTTTGATATCAAATTATATTTATTGTCAAAATCTGTATTTAAGCATAAACATAAACATATGTCCTTGAAAACTATGACATTGAATATGTCGTTTTTTATAAGACAATATGTTATATATCATATTACAACTTTACTTATTTAGTTTTTTAAAAAAGTTTGCGTAAACACACTCTAAGTTAATATGTAATGTTGCTAGGTTCGAAACATGTAGAAATATAGTATTCTGTTAAAAAAGATTTGCATTTTCGTATGCAAAGTATTGCTTAAATTACATTAACATTACAGAGTCAGTTACATATCGCGGGAGATATTGCTCTTCATATTTCCTTTGACATTTCATAACAAGCTTCTTACATTTTTAACAAAAAAATGCAGATATACACGCGAATTTTCGTATTTTCAGTTTGAATTTCAGAGCAACAAATAGTGCTTTTTGTAAGCATGGAGGAACATACTTTGACGGTATCTTAAAGATGAGCTCGGAGTCATGGACGTTCTAAAAACAGAAGAATTGTGAATGAACGGACACGATAGAATGCACTAGATTATAATTGCTTAGCTTTTTACAATATATCGTGAACGCATTTAACTGAGTCCGTAATATATGTATTGTTCAATTTGAAACGTTTGCAATCAGTTAGCAATTACTATGTTTGAAAATCGGTAAATTGCCTTAAAAAGGAAAGAATGGTCTTCTAGAGGAACTTTTCAAAATATTTATATGGCAAGTTTTATTTTGAAGATAAATTGTTATATTTTGAAATGTTAATATTATTGTTCTGGCATACATAACTGTTGAAATAAGTACAAAAACCCATAAGAAAACACATTTCGGTTACATCTAAATTTAAATGACCTTAATATTGACAATGATTAAAACTTTAAACTCGTACCGCTTCATTGGAATGTTAAATCGTATGATAGCATTGAAGCTGAATCGACCAACAAATATTGAATGTGTACAAAAACCTCTAAAACGGGTACGTGCTTCCTTCACATAAAAAGGGAAAAACTTGCACTGCAAGAACCGAATACGTGCTCAAAGTTTATCCTGCATACATTTAGTTATTGTAATAAATCCAGGAACTTGTCTTTTGTTGAACGTACAACGCTTAAAAACATGTATATGTCGCTATAATGTACGAAGTGACCATTTTGCTTCTTAATATGTATTGTCATAAACTGACTGTTTGCAATTTTGCACACACAGAAAAGTTAAATCCGCAGCATAATTGAATTTTATGAGAACCGTAATGCTCATGTAGTGTCAGCATAAACCACGCCATATGTACCGCGTTATCAAGCGCATATGTCAGAATGCAAGCGCCAAGCCCTCCAGAAAACAAAACATTCATTGATCAGCTAATGCTATTAGCAGACGATGTTAACCATTTGTTTCAACACAAATATGTATTCGCTAAACGTCAGGTAAAGTCACTTTAAATCGAATAATACAAAAACGCAGGAAAGTGTTAATATTAAATAGTTTTAACTACCATAACGTTATTATAAAACAAAAAATAAGTTTGAAATATTAGTAAAATATCTAAAACATTGCTTTAGAACTCTCTGAAAACCTACTTTTATATTTAACAAATAAGTATTGAAGTTTTAAAACACATCTTTTCCCACCTGAAATTCATCAAATAAAACGGCACAAACATCATTGCTTGCATAACATTTTATTTCTGTATTTCTTCTAATTAGTTATTTATTAATTTTATTTGTCGGTAACTCACAACAATAAATGTACTTATCATTTTTCAACAAAACAAACGATTCCATTACATGTTTAAAAGATAAAAGTGACAAGACCTTAATTTTTTTATAATATACATAAAATACTGTAACTGTGCAAAGCCTCATTATGAGTATGAATTTAATCTCAACAGTATTCTGCCTTTATGCCTGCCTTTCCTCGCATTAATATGGCAAACAATAATCGTCTCTTAAAGCTGAAAACTAACAGACAATGAGCTCCTGAGAACGCTGTAAGCACTTGCATTTAAATACTAAAATACGTATTTATTTTAAGTGTAAACAGCTTCAGCGGGAATTTAAAAAGTGCAAAACCGTTGAAGAAGCAATTGATCTTCTCACACATTGTCTTAACGTGTTTAAGCGGATGATTTATTGCTCCGTTATTTTTTCATGAAGAATAATGTCTCACTATTTGTGCAGCAGGATCCGCATATAAGCGCATAATTGAAATCTAATTCAATAGGCCGAAATGTCATTTATAAAACGAATGCGTATTTATGTTAATATTGACTTTGCATCAAATTTACCGCTTCTATGACTTGTAGTGCATAGTTACAAATAAGTCTGATAGTTACGGTACTAATGGACGTTCGTTAGACATGTGCTTTCAGAATGGTATACATTCATGTAAATATAATAGTAAATATAAATACTGAACACGTATATGAATACCATTACTTGCTTGCAACGAATTGTATAGATGTTCAGGGGTGTCTATTTCTTGTCCACAGCAAGAATCTCGCATTTGTACATGCGGACATCTATAATCCGCAATACCACCTAACTCAATTAGCAGTGTATGCAACGGTATTGGGAATTAATTATCTTATTATGACACGAACGATGCCTCCGATTTGATACGAACAGCATACCACAAATGCTCGTGATAGCAACAATGTTTATGAATATACCTTCGCTATGTAATGAGTTGAGCTGAATCGCAACATATCTGCCTTCCTAACTTTGTCTGCTGTATAATTGTTTCCTATTAATACAGATAAGACAGATCGGCCATCAAGGTAGACCCGGGCGTAATAATGTTATTGGGGAATAATGAACAAATTACATTCTTCTTATATGCCGATAGGGTATGAGAAGTGTAGCGTAGTTTGGGGTAATATACTAGCTATATGAAATCTAATCAAATAACGAGACAAATACTGATTACTCCGTAGTAGATTGTAATAATATTTCGTCAAAATCCTATAACACGAATTATGCCATACGTATCTAACAATATCCTACCGTTCACAATTACGATTAAATAAAACTATAATTTCGTCAATATTGTGTTGTTAAAATTGTATCAGTATAAAATATAATAGTAAATCGTTTAAAGGATTATTAGTGAATATGTTAACACATTATTACATTACCATTGACTCAAGGGAGTGATTTGAAATATCTATCTTATAAAAATAATTGTATTTCTTAAATCCTTATGTATCTTCAATCTTGATGTAAGAATGAACTTTGCCCAGAGTAAAATGTTTTTTTTTTGTTTTTTTTTCCAAAACAGCATTTTCCGTTATGTCAATGAGTTTTTTAATTCAACTTTAATTTGTGACATGGTTTGAAGGTTATTCAGGTGGATCAGCTGTAATCAGTCTTGTTTACTGCATAAACTGAGAAATTAAAGATACCCTACACAAGTGAGAGCGTGTCAAAAAGGTCTGAAAAAGTTCATTGTTCTAAATCATACCAATAAATGAAGGCATACTCATAGCTGTGATAAAACGTGAACTGCTGCTCTTGCAGTAAACGAATATAAGTATGGGGTATAAAAATATAATAATACAACATATATACTTTCTATCTTTACGTTGCGATGAAATGCGAAACAAAGTTTCAGTGGTAACAATTTTTTACATGTACACGGATATAGTTAGTAAATTCGAAAATGATGTTAGTAGTTTGAACAATGTTAATTCAATTTCAGATTAAAGATTGTATTATCTGTTCGCAGATAGTTAATGGTATCTAACTGTTGGCGGTTAAACACCATTAATTTCCCGTTTCATTATGTACTTACTTTTCACTCGTCAAATGTAATTCCTCGAAACATATTTCATCCCCTATAATGTGTTTTAAAGAAAACCATACTAAGTATTAATTTGATGCAATAAATTGTTTTGAAGTTTAAAGGGACTTTCCATTCAAGGTCGATCTTAAAACTGTTGGGTTGAACGTAAAATATCTTTGCATTCAATTTTAGCGTGTTCTTATACATTTCAACAAAGAAATTAATTTACTAAAAGCACAGTTTCATGTCATATATATTGACAATTGTTGTGATATTGATTTAAAAGGACACTTATGCATTTTTCACGACTGTTTTCAACGAAGCTTATAACATACAGGCAAACGTCGTAATATTTTAATATACGCGTATTCGTCAGGAATATAAAATGACCAATGTTCCAGACAATATTTGGAAAATATGTTAATCGTAAGACATCTTTTACACAGCTGGTTTGACTTTTACTCGCATGGGCCGTGACGTAAATATTTACGTTGCGACATTGGTTACATACTAAAATATGTTACAGATGTAACGATTCCACCTATAATAGCAATGCATTCGCTTTTTCTGTATTTGTCATTTACTTTTAAAGACTTGCCATTTTATTTTACAAGGTTAACCATGTAAAACACGGCAGTTCAATAGGTACTTTAATACTGGTGTACGGGTTGTAAGTCATATAATTAAATATATGTCCCATATAAGTGTTGATATGTTTAAACTGCAGCTCGGCAAGGAAACACACAATAACATACGAGTATGATCGAATAATAACAAGTATAAAATCCCGAAAATAACACTAAAACTACAAAATACCTGACGCTGTTAAAATCGACACTATAACAACAGTTACTGAGTCCGAACTTCCTTGTTGATTGTAATTAATACATACACGTTATTCGACAGTTTAGATTCTGAAAATATGTGCCATAATGATGAAAGTAATGCGATTTAACTAAAATAATAGAGCCTTTATTCATTTGATATTGAAGGAACAGACCAAAACAACATGATTAATACAATATATTCGCTTGGAGTAAATGTTCACGGGTTTTCTTTTATGATTCATGAAAGTGTACATACGAGTCGTAACTGCATTTCTATAGGTTGCGCTACTCTGTTTGTGTAATAAATATTTTATGAGAATGATGGAGAATACGAATAACTGTTGTTAATTGTGAGTATGTTACTATTTACAAGAAAATACAAAGTTTAAAAAAAAACGTTTGCTGTATCAGCGAAAAGTAAAATCTTATATCACGTCAGTTAACACAGACAAAAATCAAAAAAGAGAACGCAAAGCGGCATGGAAACCATGCACAAGCGCTATTTCTTTAACTAATAAAACTATTTTTATCTTAATAGGTTGCCCAGTACATTTGCTATGGCCAACATCAACAAACAAATCTAATCAACATGCTAGTAATTAATAAATCTGATATAAAATCAAAACCATACCAATTCGGCATGTTTTAATATAAGCATAATTCATGTTTCAATTCATTTCCTTAGAACATCAGACACATTATTGTGTAGCATATATTACCAAAAGCGTTTAAGTTTTGCCAGAAGTTATAATCAAACCTGTTTGTACATCACCAGACTCTGGTATGGTTCCCGATAATTGGCAAACATTGGCTGCAAACAGTTAAGAAATCCACACTGCCCTATTGTTCAAGTACTTATGATGAGCTCATATCCAAACAAATGTTATCAACATGCGCATATGTAACTGACTGGACAAAGTTTAAAATGTGTTGCGCTGATTTTTGATAATTAAAAACAGACTGGCGTGTTACAATTTTAATACTTTGGGCACTTCATCTGTTCATTCCAATAATTAAATACATGTAAATATAATCATGTTATTTTAATTGCTTCAACTGTTTAAGTATGCTCGTAAAGTAAATACGACTGACGTTATAGTCTGTCGGCTTTCTCAAGCCAATAGCGTAGCAGATAATATCGTTCAATCATTCTTATTAAGGTATTGCGTAAAATGTTGCTATGCAAAATAAATAAAGTTTAATTCATCAAACAGGTTAGAAACCCACACTGCCCTTTTGTTCAAGTACTTGTGATGAGTTCGTCTTAAAAAATGTCATCTACATGCGCATATGTAACTAACTGGGCAAAGTTTCACTTGTGTTCCGCTGATTTTAATAATTAATAACGCGTCACAATTTATATACTTTAAGCACTTCATCTGCCTCTATCCAATTATTAAATACATGTTAACATACATTAAGTATAATTTGGCGAATAGTAATTGTCTTTATATTATTGTATAATATAGTTTATTGTCATTATTCAAAGTTCTTAAAACCCTGGAACACACTATATTGAGAGTTTCCATCTATAAGACAGGTATTTCATCTCAAGTAAATTCTGGTCAATACTAATGCATCTAACAGTGTCAATTTTTGTTACAAAATGAATTGTTCGAGACACCATTGTAATATTAAATAACCGTAACAGTCCACTTGCTAATGTTTGAACAAATAATCGTGCTAAGTGAAAAAATAACCATGCAAATCCACAATTAATCGTCTGCGTAAATATACAAGCATGCACTTGATTAGTTAACATAAACGTATGTGGTGTTTAAGTGGTATACTGACCTGTCAACGGCGATGGCCATGAAGGTGAGTACACTTGCAGAGATGGTACACGGGGATATAAAACAGGATAGTTTGCAGAAGAACGTTCCAAACCACCAGTCTTGATACAACAAGTATAGGAACGTAAACGGTAGATTTAATTGAGAGATAAGGAAATCCGCGAGCGCCAGGTTGACAAGAAAATAATTGGTAACCGTTCGCATGCGTTTATGGGCCAGAACTATCCAAATGACGACAAGGTTTCCGCCGGCAGAAATCAACAAAATTGCCGCGAAGGCAACGAAGAATATTGTCTGTTGCCACCATGGTAACAAGAATTGGTAGGGATCTGCCGATTCCTGTGTGGTACTGGTTACGTTAGTAGCCCTTTGCCAGATGAATGAGGAGTTTCGGAAAGACATGTTTGAGTCCCGTTGATGTAATTGTAACGGCGATGGATTCCGATAAGGTCGAGAAAATACTTGCCAATCTGATGCCAACTTTGTTCTGTAAAAAAATGTGTTTAAGTGTAAGAAGACAAGTCGCTATAATCGCTATGCTAAGAGCTTAACATGTAAGCCTTATTACACAGAAAAGGTAAAAACTACATAAAAGTATTAATTAACATACTGTTTAAACGTATTCATATTATAGAGAAATAGTAAATTCAAAGACACGCTAAATTGCAATACTAGATGTTCGCACGAAGGCATATTGAACCACATATGATTCTAGTTGTGTTCGTAAATTTATATAATATATATATATATATATATATATATATATTAAAAAAAAATATATATTAAAAATATATATATAACTATAGAACTATATATATATATATATATATATATATATATATATATATATATATATATATATATATATATATATATATATATATATATATATATATATATATATATACATATATATATATAATAGTCATAATAGCGTTTAAATTTGTAATGTGCAAACCTGATCATGTACTGAAGTTTAAATCGTTTTTTTATATATTAAATTAAGAAAGAGGTGTATCGTTTTCTATTATGATTCTTTCGATATATAATTTGCTCAGCAATGGTATTTTAATGTGAAACCGTAGACACACTGGTGTCGCACACAAATGATATATTTATTCTTGATATATTGTCCAATTGTACATTATTTTTGCAATTCTTTAAATAATAATAATGTTTTATTAAAAGATTATTTTTGTCATATATAAATTATATATTTTTCTGAAAAATAAATTAAACAGAAAAAGTACATTTTTTTCTAAGTAGATCGTCAGATTAAAAACAAAACACTGTTAATAGCTATATAAAAGTGATCTTATTATTTGTATTAAAATTCATATATTTAATGTACAGAAACACATTTTTTTTGATGAAATATAGGTATTTTAAACGTTCTGAACTTACTTTAAATGTGGAAACTCCACAAGTCAAATAGACGTCTTAAATGTAGTCACTTTAATGTTTCGGTTTTGTTGTATGGAATTTCCAAAATAAGGCGTTTATCTCAATGTGTTCGAACGCAAATACTGGAGAAAATTGTGCACTTTATTTTCATTGCCGACAACCTATTTAAAATAATATGCACATTATGTAGTTAATTCCATGTGAACATTCAAGTGTTGTTTTTGTTATTGTAACTGAATTTACCATTCGTTTAAGTAATAAACACAGTTTTAACAAACATTGTAGCTCATACCGAAATGTATAAAACTAAAACAATGATTTTTGATTTTTTTAAGTAAGATAAACCACTTTCTTCGCTTTACACTGTACCACTCAATGTTAGATAAATTGTATTCCTTAATATCAACTGAAGTACTGAGCGGCGAATAAGATATTAGTTTTGCCGCAGCAGCTAGACCGTTCGCTAGCCTTAGCAGATATCGTTTTCGTCTCAAGAAACGTTTCTGCTAGTGCGTGAAGGTATTACTGAGGATATTTCGACTGCCAAATACAGAGCGACACTGATTCCATTTTCTCCAAATATGAATTCGGAATGTCTGCGGTACTGATTCAGCTGTTATAATTAATGCTAGTTAGATTAAAGATTTAAGACAGACTGTGGCCTAAAAATGTTATTGTATGTTTTGCTGTCCTTTTTGGTTTTCATGATATTTTGCTCTAAATAGCATATTTTGAAATATATTTGTGCCACATACAACAAACATTCCCTATATATATCGCGGTCTTTTTAGATGTAAAATTATTAACATTGACATATCTGCTAACTTTTATAAATAAATAAAATATTTTTCACCTTCAGTAACCAAAAATGAGTAGAAAAAAGGTGTTGTTGTTTTTAGTGGTTACAATGAGTAAAAAGATTCGATTAAGTTATACAATAAAACAGCAGTACTTATTTAAATATATTGAAAACACTCAAAACCAATCATATTTTGGGATATTTAAATGCATTATGTAAACGCGTGTTTTAAGAACGTTCATCATTAGCGTGATTTTTATTTAATAGTTTAAATACACATGTTGTGTGGAATCAACATTCTAAATATAAAAGTTGCAAAATGAAAAGTAATTAAACCCGTACAATGTTCCTATATTCTGAAATTATGTTATTGACATATATTTTCACATATAAATAACATCCATAAAACATCATAAAACACCTTCAAACATCTTTTAAACATTATTTGTTGAGCAGATGATGAATCGCTGTTCGCACGTACATGATTAAATAATACTCATTAAGTAAAGCCGCATGCGTGTTCAGTTAAAACGCATTTACAGCAATAGTCTTTTTTATATATCGGGCAGTTTTTTGCGAAAGTTTGGAGGTTTATGATAATTATACCGTACAGTTGCAATCGTGATAAACGCTAACTTTCAACAGAGATTACAATAAAAGCACATATGCTCATTCGTTAAAATAGAAATTCACTGCGAAAAACTTTAAATGGATGTTTTACAGTTTATTACATAACCATTTCTGGTTTGTAAGTACTTAACGTTGTATTATTGGTTTGTGGCTACATAATATACCTTAAGTGTTATTTGTCGAATAGTTAGTGTCTTTATATTATTGTATAACATAGTTTTATTAAAAGTTCTTGAAACCCTAGAACACATTACATTGAGAGTTTCCGTATATAAAAAGTTATTCAATCTTACGCATATTCTGGTCAACACTAATGAGACTAACGTTATCCATTTACGTAACACTATGAATTTATCGAGACAACCTTATTGTATTATATATTAATTTAATTGAACAAGGCCTCAAGTTCAGATCGATCTCTGAAGTAACACATAGATGTGCGAATGTCGAATTTAAAGGCTCAAAATAAAGTTGCAATGGCGCCCTATTAAGACAATACTAAGTTATTTATAAGTGCAATCAAGTTATATGTGTTAGACGTACGATTATAAACATATTGTTATTCAGCTAAAAAACATTCTTATTCTTCTTCATTTTCCGACCAACGCCCAAGAGTGAGGTCCGCGTCATGTTTTTGCTGATTTTGAGGATACTTGAGGTCCAGACGGCTCCAAATTATGTAAACTATTTCGTTAATTGCACCACACTTTCTTCAATACTTGTCAACTGGAATATATAGCTTTAGAACCTTAATGAATTGGCAAACACACACAAATCCAGTTTTACATAAACTCAGCATGCAAGTTCTACAGATTTTGATGTAAGTAATTGAAAACCGGTAACTAATTGAGCTTTACGCTCTGTTAGTCTGGAAATGTAGTTGTGTTTAGCCCTGCGACGGATATATTGTAAGCGCTATACGAGCAACGATTACAAAAATTAAAATCTATCCAATCATTCATATATAAGTCCTTATAGAATTTGAAGTCAAAGAAGAAAATATTGATACAAATTATAATATAACGTACTTGCCCGGGTTTGACCCATAATGGGTTTCATTATAGTTTCAATAAACAACATAACGCATATTAATAAGTTCAATATATTAATATTTTAAGGTTTAAATTAACAATATGACTTGATACATATTTACTGAATTCGTAACAACTGTTCAATAATAGAGTGTGATCTTTTAAGAGCAATTTGCGACCATTAAGCGGTCTTTTTAACAGATTATCCAAATACAGTTCACATATTTAAAAGCTTATAGACGAAGGTAAATCATGGACTTAAATAATACGCAAACTCAAAAAGACGAATATTATTGCTGATTAAATATCATTATTTGAAATTATATAAAACTTAAAAGCGTTTCAAACGCGAAACGATTGAATACTTAGGATTGTACTTTTTTTCATTTTAATACAGACATGCATTAAAACACTATAATTGAATTGATACCGTTTTTGTTTATGATATGAAGCCCTAATCATTAATATGTTTTAGAAAACACGTTGCGAAATCTATTGCCAAAAATACAAGAGAAAAACTAATTGAACTCGTCAAGTAGTATTAATTAGAACATTATTAGGTTGTATATTTTTCCGCACACTTCATAACTTTGGGTGCCTTGGAGTAAATGAAGTAGTCGCATAATAGCATTGCAAAGCTCACTAGTATAATTGCATTCATAGCAACGAAATTGTTTTAGATTGCATTTATGTTCATTAAAGCTGATAAAATTGTCTAAATCATAAAATATCTTAAAACAGAGTATGCAACGTACAACGTTATATACCATCGCCAGTTTTACATCAGTAATTCACAAGTTACACACACTCATTCGTATAAATTACAATCAGACGTCTACCCAGACCCGCAGATTTGTATTGTTTCATTACCAGCGTAACGATATAATGCAATTGGGATCGGTCTTATATTTTTCCTTGTTAATCATTAACTTTAACATATTTATTAATTGGTTATAATAATTCAAAAACATTATAAATATGATCAGCAAGATTAAATTAGGGCTTGTTAAACATGGTATTCTGGGTTGTATGTTGTGCTTTATTAAATAAAACTGCGTATGATAGTATCGTTTTCTATGTTTCATCCAAATAACATACAATTTAGGGCTGGAAGGTATTGAAACATTCATAATCGTAAAATGTTAATCGTTCTACTTTAGCATTAACAAAAAGCTGTGCATCTATCGTTGGCTGCATGGTGTACTGTTGTTGATTACCACGCAAGTTAACATCCGCAGCAGATGTGAGACATATGGATGTAATATTGTCCAAATAAATTAAGTTTGTTCATTATATCGCTATTATGGACAATTAGACGTAGTCGTAGATAGGGGTGGTAAGTTAATACGGTGTCAATGAATCAAAGGAAATTAGTGTTGCTGTAGCTTGTTATACTTCCAATACTGTTATACAGAAATATATATTAAAGATATAACAAATGAGTTGGAGGTATTCTGTTTAATGACAAATATGTAAACCATATAAACAGAGTTGAAGGTATTCTTATTAATGACAAACATGGAAGCTGTACACATAAAGGAACTGAATAATATATTGTTGTTGTTGTTTTTTCAAATGTTACCGAGCATAATATCTGTTCCACGATCTGAAATATTATTGGCAAAATAATAGGAAATTATCATGAATATCTAAGAACAGTGAGCAGTGATATGAAGAAAATGTAATGCTTAAATCTGCAAAGTCAATTATGGAAATCGCAGCAATCATGCAAAGCTAAAGAAAAAGGACAACATTTTAGCCACGTATTCAAAACAAGCTATATGTTACATTCATAAGTAGTACATTCAGGAAAGAATTGGTTCCAAATTTCTTCAAATAAGCCACAAGTAAATATGAATACGGAGGATTTATATTGGAATGAATGTCATATTGAACAATTCAAGTTATTTGTAAAAATGTATCTTAATACTTACATACTACAAATATCAGCTAAATAATCAAGTTAAAAGGTTGTTGTTTCTCCTCATCTATAAAACAATGCCACACATAATGACCAAATTATTAAAACAAGAAAACATATCTTCCTTTATTTGAATACTTCTGTATTGACACAAGTTGGTGAATATAACAAGATTTAAAGAGTGTTCCCTTATGATAAATTTCTTAGATATAGCGCATAAGTGACAGCACGTTAAAACTTTGCTAAATCCCTGTTTCAACAAATCTTCTATATTTTTGCAGTTTATGGATAAAGAAGGAAGTAAATGTGCTCACTTGTGTTAAAACACGCTTTTATTGTGTGTGACGGTTACCTTTTGTTGCTTTATTTTTTTTCTTATTTTTTTTTTCACGAAGAGAGATTTAAGCATGTATATATAACAAAAGCATTCGCAAGATATGTGTTTTATTGGGTAGTCGAGATTTTTAACGTTTAATTGTACGTTCTTGAAGAAAAAACATGTTTATTTATCCTCAAAATTAATTGAATAATGATTCTTTCCTTTAGTCGCAGAGACTATACTGTAGATAATTCGCTCTGTACATTATATGCATTTATAATGGTTTTTATGAGAATAAATTATTTGTTGGCCAGCATGTATGTTACGCATGGTTCGTATAATAATGAAGTAGATCTAATAAATGAGGACTAAAGTAGTGAACCATTACACATTCATTTATCAATATGATCTAGAAAAGAAATCGAAGCAATTACCTTGTTATGTATAGACAAGGAACTGATAAATTCCAACTCATATGTTCAAAATCCGTTTTCAGATTATTATATTAAACGGTGGATATGATTGTTTAATTATTTGTTATGATATAGTGCCCTTTTTATAAATGAGTATTATGCTAATGCGAATTCTTAATTTCAAACGAACAGTTAGTTGATAAAGTTTTATGCCATTTATAATAAGTTTGGAGTACATTCACTTTTTAGAAATTAATTCAACAAACATGTTTATATGCCTTAAAAGGACCTTTTCACAGATTTTGGCATGTATTGAAATGTGTCATTAAATGCTTTATCTCGATCGATGTAAACATTGGATCTAAAAAGCTCCAGTAAAAAAAAACAGAATAAAATTTAGGAAAGAAAAAAGGAACCCTCAACTGGACTCGATTCACTGACGACTGGATTAAAAATCTATCCACTCGACCATCTGTGCTCATGCAATGAATGATGTTTTTATACCTAAATAAGCAATCCTCGTAGTATCACAAAATTTATTGACAACAAAAGAACTGTCAAACGTATTCAATCGTTTCGCGTAGCAACGCGTAATTATTTTCAGGGTTTTAAATCTGCAAAAGATGCATATATTGGATATTTTAGATCATGGTAAATGTTCAGTATTACCGTTTCCTCACAAACATAACTAAAGCGAACATTTTCGAATCTTAAACATTTTTTAAAATTATTTTGTCAATTTATCATAACGTGAAAAGGCTCCTTTAAAGTGTAATACCCACATAAAAAGCCAGAAATCCATTATTCATTTTTTTCATTTTTTATTCTAATGATTGTCAAAAAATAGACACAACTTTTTATCTGAAGCACATACATAATTACTCTTAATGATACAGGGAAAAACTCATAATAAACCTGCATGAGGTATGAATCTACAAATTTAAAATCAGAACGCGAAAGAAGTACAGTATGTGATATTTAAATGAAAAGTGTAGTTTGCTTGATATTGAACGTCTGTCACAGTTTTTGACTGATTAACTTGAGATTCCAATATGTCATTCCCATGAAGACACAATGCTATCCTTTTAATGAATGACATGAACAGGAATACAGATGACAAAGAGTTTCAGTGTATTAAGCTCTTTATAAAACAGGTCCAGTTATTTTCTGGTTATGACCAATTTAATACATGACTATACGCTTATTCAGTATTTCGCGTTCAATCACCTCTAGATCAAATTCGTTTAGAAGAATGTCTTTTCAGACTATATTGGAATTGGTGTCGATTTATTCAGCCTGTTGAAGTAGAGGAGACATGTTCGGGAGAGCCAGAATTATCATAACTTTTAATAATGTGTGTAAGATGATTGAAACTGTAATACTGCATTAAGCTTACTTACATTCTAAAACATGTAATAACCATGTATTGCTTTTCGGAAAATAAAACATGTAAAATATATTTTTTTTCAAATAACCCTAATCGCTTTCTACGCTGTACACTGTAGCACTGAACGTAAAATGTAGTTTAATACGTAATTCTCACTCGAGTTTCTAAGTAGCCGATTAGCAGCAGCTGGACCGTAGATTCACATGAGCAGCTACATGATACGTGTCTGCTTGTTTGCGAAAGTTAAACTGCGGATAGTTCGACTTTCAATTACAGATCGACGCTGATCTTGTTTATGGTGGTTATTTTGGTGATTACATCTTTATTTAGGCGAACATGATACCAAAGAGTGTATTTGCTGGACATGAAAAGAGACAGCGCCGACATTATTTTGATTTGAACCACATATGATACATATTTGTGCGATGCCACTATATACGCTTTACATATCGTACGATTTTGCAAAATGCTCGATTATTTACATTGCAATATCTGCTTAATTTAAAAAAATAGGACAAATATTTTTTTTTTGCCTCCATTAACCATGATTGATTGTATAAATCAACTGCAATCTGCCCATCATGAAAAATAGAAAAGCTTCAAATGGGTAATTACGTCTGAAATGTCGAAATCAGTTAGGCAATTATAAGGCAAAATTTGTTCAAATTTTTTGAGATAAATCATATAAAAATCTATAATTTGGATATTTGTTGGTTTAACAAAACTATTAAGAATGTTTAGCGTTTGTTTTAATAAATAATTAAAAAAAATGTATATATTCTAAAAAGAACAGCTGAAAACGTAATTTAAATAGTGAATTGAATTATCTGAAATCTGAATATGCGTAATTGCCAACTATTTTAACGAAACATCTACCCATAAAAGCGATGTTAAAAGACAGTCAATCAGTAAAACATTGTTGTTGTTTTTAGACGACGAATATACACTGTGCGCTTTTACTTACATAGCTAATGTTATACACATTAATTAAGCCGCATGTTCGTTCAGTTTAAACGACATGCATAGCGCTACTCGTTGTTGTATACAAGTCAATTCGCTGCGAAAGTTGGGATGTTTTATAGTAACTACGCGGTACAAAATTTGCGATCGCGCTACATGCTGAGTTTAAACATCATTAAGGGTAAAGCCTGTTTATATACGAATATTCGAATACGTAATTTATATATAGGAATACACTCCAACACCTTGATAAATGTGTTAAATCTGTTTTTTTTTAAATAAACAAACCTCAATAAAATTTAATTCAACACAAATTTCCATAAGGATTTATACGTACTTGAAGTTGTATTCTGTGCAAGTGTTTGTAGTTAACAAGGTCAGTATAATCTGTTGAATAGTGATTGTCTTAATATTATGGTATAATTTAGTTTGCTACAATTATTTAAATTTATGAAATCCTAAGAATATATACAACGCTTTCTTGAAGTGCATTGATAGTGGCCGTAAAAAATAAATCGTTCAATCCTGAGTATATTCTGGTCAACACTAATGCATTGAACTATTCCCATTTTTGTAACAAAGTTAATTGTCTGATACACATTTGTTGCTTTAAATTTAGATATAAACGAACACGGACTGAAAGTTCAGTTTTACCTCGGGACTTATATACACTCATTTAATTTGAATACTAAGTGTACTTCTATTCAGTCACATGATATACAAGAATAAAACATGATATACATTCTTTAAAATGCAGGAAACAATGGCCATGAACACGTCTTAATTAGAGGCTCAAAATAAGTGAATTTATTCAACATATATTGTTATACAGAATAAAAAAAATATGCTGCTAAAACATTCATTTTTCGTGCTCTTCTGCTTTTCCTGACCGACGCCGAAGGCTTAGGTCCGCTCTCTGTTCTAGGACTAACTGGGGATCACCATGGTTACCAATAGACTCGAAGTGGTCTGACTTATTTCTTAAATAAAACCCCACTTTTCTCCAATATTTGTAAAATTGGTTAAATTACTTTAACAGCTTAATGAATAAGCAAACACTCATTTTTTATTAAACATATACGCAACATGCAAGTTCTACATAATTTGATATGTTTCATTGATGACCGGTAAATATTTGAGCCTGATGCCGTTGTAAGTCTGGAAATATTGTTGAATGTTGCAGTGCGGTGGATGTGGTTTTAGCCCTTGGCGATCAGCGTTACATAACTTAACATCCGTTAACATCTGTTCAGCCATGCATATTTAAGGTCTTATATAAGTACTTGTTAAAGATAATGTACCAGTATCGTTTGTTAAAGTCTTTGTAGAAGAAAAGTTGCATGCGCCCATTGAAGGAACACAAGGCGCTAAAGATTTAAAGTTATATACCGTCTAAACACGGTGTAAAATCGTTGTTGATGGATATCTTATCGACCATAAATAAAGACAAAAATGCATTAAAACCGGTCAAGTGATTAGAAAAAATTATTAAATCATATAGTTTCCGCACACTTAATACGTCGCAATGCCTCTAAAGTAAATTCAATAGTTACATAACATACTTACCAAGCGTTGACAGACATCGCAATTCAAATACTAGAGACAAATATATTGAAATCGGTCAAGTAGTAATAATTATAAAATTGTTAAATCGTATATTTTCCACAAGCTTAATAAATCGGGACGCCTCTGGAGTAAATCTGGTAATAACATACAATTTGTACCAAACGTACCAGTATAATTCGCGACAAATTCATCTGAACATTAACATAATTGAATGTACTTCATACAAACGAAATAGATTTTAAATGAAATAATCGTGTGTTTTTCATAAGAACTGAAACCATTTGCACAAGCATTAAAATTGTTCGGTAACTTATAAAAATATACAGAACAAAGAATGCAACGTGCATCGTTCTATATCGCCGTCTGTTTTACATAATGCATTTCCAATTCACACACCACTTCACCACTTCATATAAATTACAAATCGCGCCAAACGACCCGCAGACTTTATAGTGTCGTAAACAACGTAACGATGTTATGAAAATGGGATCGGTCTATTACTTTTCCTCAAAATCGTTTACTTAAATATATTTATTAATTGGAGATACATAAGTTATATACATCATACACGATGCTCAGCAAGATGTCTAAAAGGGCATGTTATAAAATGGTATTCTGGGTTATTTGTTGTGCTGTATTAAGTAATAATTGCATATCGATTACTATATTCCATCCGAATAACATACTATGTACCGCTTTAATGTTTACAAGCATAAAAAGTGTTCAACTAGAAAATTAACAATAAGCCATTCCTTAATCATTGCCTGTCTGATGTATTTTTGGTTGATTATCTCGCAAGTAAACAACTACAGCATATGGATGAAATTTGGGCGTACTATTGTTCCAACACATGTAGTTTGTGTATTATATTTACATTATGGCCTATTAAACGTAGCCTTACATCGCAGTGGTGTAGTTGATATGCTGTCATTGAATAAAACAAAATAAGCGTAGCTTTGCTTTTTATACTTCTCATACTTCCAAAAAATATAGAAAAGATATAACAATCATGTATAATATAAAAACTGAGTTGAAGGTATTCTTAATAATAATATACAATGACGCTCTAGACATAAAAAACACTAGCATATGTTTCTTTTTTTAAAATTACAGCGCGTTATAAATGTCAAACTATCTAGAAAAAGCATGGATACAAAAAACGGAAATGATAATGAATGTCTCAGTTAAGCGACAAGTGAGACGAATACAATGCAATGCTTTTACCGGCAAAGTAGATTATCGAAATTGAAGCAATCAAGCAAAGCTCAAAACAACGAAAACAATTTTAGCCTGCTATTCAAACATGCTACATCTTACATTCATAAGTCGTACATTCAAGACCTAAGTGATTCCAAATTCATGACACCATTGTATCAAAAATGAGCAACAAGTAAATCTGATTACGGAGACCGTATGTGTTTTGTTGGATTAAAAATGTTATTAAGCAACTCATGTCAGTTGTAAATATGTTTCTTTATGTCCACATGTTACAAATATCAGCTTAATTATAAAGTTAACAGGTTAGGGTTCCTCCTAATCTATCAACTGTTCCAAGATATAATGGTTAAATGATTTAAAGAAGAGAAAGTATCTTTCTTAACTTGATTAGTTCTGTGTAAACACCAGTTGGCGAATATTAGCAAGATTTAAACAGTTTTTCTCTTTAAAATAAATTTCGAAGAAAAAGCGCACATTTGACAACTCGTTATTGCTATGGTCAATCCTTTTCACCAATAATCTTCAATTTTTTAGCAGTTTAAGGATTAAAAAATAAGTCTATTGTGTTCACCTTGTGTAAAAAAAATACGTGTTCATTTATGTTCATTTATGTTGTTCACTTATTTCCTTTTTTCTCAATAAGTTTTTCTCACTTAGACAATATTAAGCATGTATGTTAGCCAATAACATTCGCAAGTTCTCTGTTTTATTGGGTGGTCGGGATTTGTATTTATATGTATACATACTTGGAGACTAAAATATGTTAATTTAACATCAAAAGTAAGTGAACACAATTTTTAACTAAAATCGTGTAGACTAAACTCTAGTTAACACGCTCCAACACAATAGTTAATTTCAAATTTATATATGATATGCATGTATAATAGTTTTTCAGAAAATAAATTAATAAAAAGCCGCATTTATGTTACGCATCGTTTGTACGATAATAAGCTGCTTCAAATTAATTAGGACTGAATTAGTGAATTGTGAAAAACCGTTTTACATTCATGTATCGACATGATATAGAAAAGATATAGGAGTTATTAACTTGTGATTTATGGATTAATTCCAAATCAAATGCCCAAGATGCGTTTTCATTGTATTATCATATACGGTGGAAATGATTGTTAAATTATTTGTTATAATATAGTGCGTATGTTTTATGCATGAGTAATACCGGTATGCTCATATCTCAAACTAAAAGTTCTTCCATAAAATAATATGTTTCAAGTACCTTTACGTTCTATAAATACATTTAACAAACCGGATTATAAGCCTTAATATTATGGATAACTTAATATGCTAACATTTACTTATATCTTTTAAGTTGTCCAAATTATCATTCAGTACACTGTATCTGTCGATATTAGTTTAAGTGTCAAAATAAGTTTTTGTTCTTTTCACTCTTTCGTTGACGATTCCAATGACGTCTATTTTGTACTACTCATTTATTCCACACATGGATTGTTTAATTCTGCATTCTCAATTGTCAATACAAAAAGTTCTCTTAAAATTAAAACCAGAGACAGTGACTGTTCTAAGGCTGCCATATCCAGCATAATACGTAAGAGACAAAGACAGTGAGGATAGGTCTAATGGATTTTATGCCAAATCGTTTATTTCAAAAATTTCAAATGAAGATAATAAAAAAAATGCTTTCTAGAATAAACACATATGTATTATATGTTCAGATGTTGTATTGTTTTTCAAATTATTGTTGATTACACAAAAGAAGATTACACTTCTTCTGAGGTATTGTGTGTACACTATTTACATGTATACAAATTCGTTTACTTTATTTACATTTTACAGAAGGTTCACATCTTTACTTAACATTATTTCATTTAGGAAAGCTGTTAAGCAAGCATACATTGTTTCATACATCTTATAAAACATTCACGTTATAGATACAAATTTAAAATATAATATAAAATAAATTATCTTTGCATTTTGCGTAACAAATAAACATGCTTATGATACTACTTTGTATAGTTTTATGACATCAGTCATTCATAACGGATATAAAAAAAGGAACAGTGTTGTATATATTGTGCGTCTTGACTTGATAGTTACATTTCAACACAAAAATTAACCTGAGTAACATTTGCATATGTTCAAAACTTATGCCAGAACGTTCTTTTGTGCATTAAACGGAACTACGTCATGTTAATTTAACTATGTACATATTGGCATGCATGATAGATTGTTCTCATAGAACGTGTTACAAAAACGATTTGAAATGTATCTATGCTCTGAAACTGCTGCTTCATTGTTTGTTTGTAGAAATGGTAACGCACCAGTGTAAATTGCGCTATACCAATTTGAATACCAAGCCGATAAAATAAGGTAGCAATCCGTTCCTCCGGATGTCAATTACATTCAAGCTCCAGATAAAACAGTCGTTTTTAAGTAAGTGTCCACTGACACATACTTTAAATAAGAAGGTTTTCGTATAATGATTTAGGTAATTGCTAAATGATCTAACTATACTGACTTCATTTGCCAGGAAACGTTTTCCTCATGTCTTAATGTGCAAATGTTGATAATTGCAGAGTTGTTTGCATTGCTTTAGCAGAGCGTCAGACCCGTGTTAATTTTTTTGTCTAAAAGCAAAAAAACAAACATTATTTCACTTGCGTTCGAAGAGGAAGACGCACATTTATTAGTGCTATTTTTGGAACTCTAATAATGTAAGATATTATTCATACAACTGTAATCAATAAGAAGAATTATGATTCTAAAATTGAGTATCAAGATAACACATATTCAATAATATGTTATGGTTTTATTACATATCATATAGTTTGTTACATGTACCGCCGTTATATTAAAATGCCATTTAATTGCTCTTTAAATGCATATTAACCAAGAAATGAAGGTTATTTACATTAAAAGAAAAACTTCCAAAGGCAATTATGCACAAACATCGATACAAAAACACTTGATAGACTGTTCAAGAAACACGCTGTTTTAAACACAAAATTTATCATGCAGATAATTCTAAATTTTAAGCACTGAATTAAAAATTTGAAAATGTAAATCATTGTTTGTGTCACTTCTTAGGTTATACAATATTTAATGTGAATACTGCCTTTGAGTATAATTTATATGGTCATTTGTTCTCTTATCATGTTCTAAATTAGGCGGTACACATGACCTTTTTGTCATATCATGACAATGTATATGCCTGCTCAATATGATTACAAAAGTTAAAGAAATAAATATAAAATGAGTTACAAAGGCAGAAATTCTGAGCATTTCTAGAATAGCATGTGTGCTTGAAATATTCATGCATAATTGTGTTTGATATGAAGTCAAATCAACTTTCTCAAATCATATATATATTCATTTTTAGATTAACAAGCGATGTTGTGTAGGCTTACGCACACTTTTCAATTAACATTATAAAATAATTGTGTCAAGTGTAATAAGCGTGTTTTTTCCCACTTTGATTTACCCATTGAAAAGCGATTAAATAATACGTTTTATATCACATAACTGAACACGAACATAATCAAAACGAAACGAAATTGTTAATATTGATATAGAACATAAGGAGGATAGGGCAATGTATCAAACACATTTGCATGTTGCTGCGTGTCTTCAATTTAGCCCCACTTATCTGGTGTAAATAGTATATAGTGGTACATATATCCCACACGATGCATTTGTTGCACTAAGAAATATATTCATTCAATCAGCTATATTGTAAACAGCTGATGATAATCGAATGACATAACGTGACCCATGGTATAAATGGTATAATTTGAATCATCATTACTGCGATTCAGCTCACTAAATTGTGCAATATATTGGTATAATCGGAATTTTCTGTATGCACATTGGATTGGTCTAAGGTTATAGATTTTCGCAGTCAAATTAAGCAAACTACATGTTTATTTGAATACAACATAATGAATTTTGTTCCGATTCTTAATTTGTAGATGTATACCTCATGCGGGTTTATTTTAAGTTGTTTTCTTGTATAATTAAACATAGTTATGTATTTACTTCTGAGAAACAGTTGTGTGTGTTTTTGCCAATCAATCAAATATAAAATGAAAATAATTAATAGTTATTAGCTGATCTCATTTAAAGCATCGTCAACATTTATCTATGCATCTTTTGCTTTGTTTTGGGTTTTACACTTTAAGTATATCACGCTTCTATTTTTGACATAATTATGATAATTTGTTTAGCATGCTGCATTATGCAACATTTCTCTGCATTATCTTGGCTAAATTTGCTAAGTAGAGCGTATTTATTTTCATTTTTTCGTTAAATTATATTCTTCTTTTCAATTTTAATTTCTATGAAATCATCTATAGTTTGTTTGAACAAAATGTGTATGAATGAGGAACACATGGTCTTATTGTATTATTTTTGTATCGTTTTAATACGCGATGTGTAATTAATAAGTATGTACCAAAACTTGAAAGTAAAGCTTGAAAGCAGTCATTCAAACAGTTGTTGATTTTTTATCAATAGAAGTAGTTCAAAAGCTTGACATGGACAAGCATATATTGTCAAGAAACAAGTTCGACTAAGCCATCAAATTCGGTTAATAATTTAATATGCTTCTATTGATACAACATCTGAGATGCTTTTAAAGTGTTCGTTGTTTTGCAGATATTAAAGAAACGTGACCCGCATGCTTTCAAATAATTATTCGGAAGTCGATAAATGCTTTATATCAATTTATTCCGCAACGGCTAATTAAAAACATAAATGGAAAAGTTCTATAAAAACTGAACAATGTATATGCCCTTAATACATAATCCTAATTAGATATTTTATCATAACTGCACATATCGATTTGACAATGCATACACAAACTACTTTTCAATGGCTTGTATCGTTCATAGAAATAAATGGAAATATCTTAGGAATGTTCAGTCTTCTGGTTGATGTCAGAAACATTCGTGTGTTGTTGTTTCTTTCTTAATCTTCGTAAAGATTACGCAATTTAACTTCTGAATGTAAAAACGACCTTCCCGCGACGTCTACAATGTCGGACATGGTGTCATTCTAATGAAAATAACACTGTTGTAAGCTGCAGTTGATGAAATAAACATTAACCATCTACGGCGACACATTTTAATTTGCACCACATACGACTAATGAATGCATAGAAAATTTGATACGTACGATATTTAGGAATTAATTTTATAAATCAATGCAGTTCAGTTAAATCCGTTTTACAAACCGCTTTTGAGTATTATCATGTTTTAGTCGGGATAATCATGGTTGAAACAATTTTACCGGGAATAATGAGAAGTGTTCACAAACAAATGGTATGGATTGTGTGCCTAAATCAATTAAATAGTTCTGATGCAAATTAAGTACATATCAACGGTATTGCAAGAACGTGACTACAATTGCTATTAAGAGTTATTTGGCAATGCAGTTTCATTTGCTAAGGATATTCTGTTGTGTTTTTGTATTTAAAGTACTAGTAATTGAAGTAGGCACACTGCTTACAAAAGTATCATCCCCAACAAATGCTACGATTAACGATTATTCAAAAAGGGCGCATCGCGGGAAGTGAACTATATAAACAAAATATCAGCGGAATAATTTTGGTGCCCCGAATTACAGAACAATACGGATACCCCCACTACCTGCAGGGAGGGGGTATATTAGAGTTTACCGGTCAGATTTTCGGTTCGTCGGTTAGGCTGTCCGCGCAAGGGTGTGTAGTAAACTTCTATCACATTGTTTACTGATTTACTTGTGATTTCAATACGTCATGCCCATGAAAACACTGTAATTCTTTTAATGAACGACATGGCCAGGAATTCAGCTTACAAATAGTTGCTGTGCATTTTAGTCCTTAGTTAAAAAAGTCTATTTATTTCCTGGCTATGATTAAATGAGTATACGAGTATTTATTATTTCGCTTTCAAAAAACAAAAGGTAATCATTGTTAAGAAGACTGTCAGACTAAATTGGAATTTATCTCGAGGATTTTATGCTCTTTATGTTTAGAGACAGTCGTAGGTTAGTCCGTCCGTCAGAATTATCATTGCACTTCTTATAATTTCTTAAAGTTGACTATCACTATAATAGTATAATATCCTAACTTACATTGTTAACTATATAATAACCATGTATAGCTTTTAACGAAAATGAAACAACTAAAACAATTATCTTTTTTAACCAGCGTAATCGCATATTTCCGCTGTACACTGTATCACGTAACGTTATATGATTTAATTACGTAACACTTAATTGAATTTCTAAGTAGCAGATTAGCAGCAGCTAGACCGTGAACTCGCATGAGCAGCCACCCTTTGTGTCTTACTACGTTTCTGCTTGTCCGTGTAGGTTTAACTGCGGAAAGTTCGACTTTCAAAATCAGAGCGACGCTGATTCAACTTTCGCCGAAAATGAACTGAAATCATCCGCGGTATATTAATGATTAAGATGGTGGTAAGTTTGGTGATTTAACCTTTATTAAGACGGACTTAATGCTTTTGCTAGACTTTTTGCGTTGCATGAAAAGAGGCAGCGCTTACGTTCTTTTGACTTGAATCACAGATGTAGATACATATTTGTGCAATTCCCCTACACATGCCTTATATATGTTATATAAATTATTTACATTGAACATTCGGCTTAATACTTTAAAAAAAATGGACAAATAGTTTTCTGCCTCCATGAACTATAATTGATTTAGTATATCAACTCTAATCTGCACAACATGAACAATAGAAAAGTGAAACACAAGTGTGGGTTTGTTTAGCTACTAATGAGAAAGAACGCCTGGATAATAAAAATCAGACAATTATAATTAGATTTTGTTCGCAAAGTTTGAAAAAAAATCATATATAAATCACAATTTTTTATATTTGTTTAGTATAACAAAAACATGTTTTACGAATGTTGAGCGTTAGTTTTTTTTAAATAATTAGATAGTGTATATTCTCAATAGAAAGCTATCAAACTGATAAAAGCTATTAAAATGTGATTTGTTTTTTTTGTGATTTCTGAATATGCGTTATTGACAATTATTTAACGTAACATCTACCCAAAAAGCAATGTTAAACGACAGTCCAACCGTTCAACAGATTTTGTTGAGTAAACGAATATACGTTGTGCGCTAGTACATAATTAAATTGTACTCATTCAGGTAAGCCGCATGTTCGTTCAGTTTAAAGCACATTCAAAGCATAACTAGTTGTTATATATCAGACAGTTTACTGCAAAATTCGGGATGTTTTATAGAAATTACACAACATTTGCGATCGCGATACACGTTGAGTTTAAACATCATTATATGTTGTTTAATACGATAATTAAGGTGTATTTAGTGTGACTGTAGTAAACACATTCAGTATACTATGTCAAACAGTGATCGTCTCAGTATTATTGTATACTTAAGTTTATTGAAGTTACGTTAAGTTCTTGAAATCGAGGACCACTTGCGACGCTTTCTTGAAGTGCATTGATAGTTACTGTAGCCGTAGAAAAGAACGTAGTTCAATCCTTAGAATATTCTGGTCAAACTAATGCGACTAAATATATCCATTTTCGTTACAACGGTAATTGCTTGAGACACTTTTGTTGTATGAAGTCTAAATATAACTGAATAAGAACTCAAGTTCAGTTTTACCTCGGGAATTGTTGGCACTCCTTTTATTTTGTTTTAAATATTATTCAGTTGCATGATATACTTGCATGACACATGTTGTTGTAAATTCTCGAAAATGCAGAAACAATAGTAATAATCGCGTCTAAATTAAAGGCTTAATTAATAAGGAAATTCATTTGTGATAGACTTTCCATATGGGCGGTTATTTAGTTTAATAGTCGTCTGGGATGTGCATATGTATAGATAAATGCGCCTTTTATACAAATGCAGATTAAACTTATATATATTTAAAAAATGTTTCTGTAAAAAACTCATTTGACAAAAGTAGTGTTAAACTGTTAATACAATCTTACTATAAATTATCGGGAAAAAACACAACTTAAGAACATTCTTCCACAGAAAAACACATGCCGGATAATAAACATTGCATAATGGACAACATTAACGGCTACCTAGTGTGCATGCAATAACCAAAATGCCGATCGGATATGCCTTATAAGATTCACATACGTTTTAAAAAAGTATTTTGTGTAATTTTCATTTTATGAGTTGCCCTACAATTAGGTTAACAGCCCTAAAATTGTTTTACGGACATATTATCAAGCAAAAATATGATAAAACTAATTGAAATTGGCCAAGAAATAACAATCTGAAAATTATTAAGCGTACACACTTAATAAGTCTAGACTAAATGAAGAAGTTACATCACATTCGTACCAAGCGTTGACGGACGTCTTGTTAAGAAAAATGCAAGAGACAAACGCATCGAAATCGGTCAAGTAGTAACGATTGCAAAGTTATTAAATAGTAGGTCTTCCGGTCTTCCGCACATTTAATAACGTGGGACGCTTCATGAGTAACTCATTAGTTAAATAATATCTGTGCAAAGTGTAACATTATAATTGCATTCGCAAAAAGCAATTCAAACACACACATACTAAAACGTTTTTCTTACAAAGGCATTTTTTTCTTTTTATGAAAACAATCGTACTTTTTGTACATAAGAACGGATACAAATTTAACACAAATTAAAATATTGGGAAACTTAATCTAGAGCCCCATGGATACAACGTACATCATCGTCTGTTTTACATTAAATAAATTCCCACTTTGCTCACTTCTTATAATGAATTACATTCATACCCACCAACAGACCCGAATACTGTGTTCTGTCGTACCCAGCGTAATGATATAATGCAATGGAAATCTGTCTAATATCTTTCCTTCCAGATCGTTTAATTCTATCTATTTTATTATATGATTTGTATATTTGAAATTTATGAAGCATATTTTCTGCAGGACGACGATCGGACATGTTGACATATGATTTACAAAAAGCTTTCTTGGGTTATCTGTTGTACTATTTCAAATAAAACTCCCTATGCTGGTTTCGTTAAAAAACTATATTTCATCTAAATAATATATTATGGACAGTTGTAAGATATGGGAGCTTTATCCATTGTCTGATATTAAAATATCCCCTGGAATGATTACAACAAGCCATGCATTCAATATCTGCACCATGATAAATTTGTGTCGATAATCACGGAAATTAACGTCAACGGCTGATAAGTGACGTTTGTCCCAAATATGTATGCAGTTCAGTTTCTTTTTCGATATTGTTCAATCTGTCAAAATACGTAGTTGTTGTTTTTGCACTCGCTCAAAGAGATGAATAATATACAACACTTCTATACCACACATGGGTTCTTCACTCTTTTTAAATCTACATTCCTAATAGTCGATTCGAACAGTTTTCTAAGAAATAATACAAAGGAACCGGAAGATCTAAGTCTGTCATCACCTATCATACTACTTATAAAACGTAGATAAAAACTGTCGGTCTAATTGAATTCATTTGAAATCGTTAACGTCAAAATTTTCCATATTAAGGTAATGTACATTTGAAAAAAAAATCTATAAAAAGGCATATATGGATTAGATTATTAGAAGATTTTCTCAAATAAATGTGAATATGAAAAAGTCATCAGAGATAATTTGTACACTATGTACATGTATACAAATTAGTATACTGTATTTGACAATTCACAAAACGATAACGATTATTTTCTTAAATGAAATTTGGAAAAAAATCATACATTATTCCATACTTGTAATAAAACAATCATTTTTTAAACAAATATATAGTTATATAAACAATTAATTATCTGACGCATTTTGCAAATAAGCATGTTTATATTACAACTTTGTATAGTTTAACAGCATCCGCAACGAATACATGTAAATGAGAATAAGGATGCAATATTTATATAAATATTGTGTATAATTTGCGCAATAAAGTAAACCTGATTAGTATTTACTTATGTTCTGAACAAAGCCAGAACTTGCGTTTGTGCGTAAAAGGTACTACGGGATGCTAATTTAAATATGTAATATAAATTACAGTTTGATAGAGATTTGTGTTCCTATGCGATAGCGACTTTCGCAAATTTCACTACGTGTCAACACACGTGTGTGCAAATACATTAGTCTCATAATGTTTAAGCGTTTTGACTTAACGAGTTTTTCGTGTTAGACTCAAATATGTTAAATTTTAATTTAATAAAAGTAACCGGTAAAGTTTAATCTAATTCATTTTGATTTTATTTAGTATTTAGCTGTCCTTATCATAGTGCAACAATGTGAACATACACTTAATTCGTTATATTGTATGCAAATATGAGGGGTTTTCAGAAATAATATATTTCATACATGTAACATATATGTGTTTAGGAATGGTGTGTATGGGATTGTTCTGAAATATCATTTGGGACAATAATCGAAAATCCTTCCGTTTAAAATATTAAACAAATATTCATGTTTAAGCTATGATTAAAGCCAAAGGAAGACACATGCCACAACTCTTCAAGTTATCATCATCAATAGCATGTATTATAGAATGGGCTAATCGCACGTGTTACGAAACGTTGTTATATTAATATAAATCCTCTGAAACTGTTGCTAAATTGACTGTTTGTGTTAATGGTAACGAACTTCCAGTACTGAATGCCATATAACTAGGGATGCAAGAGGTTAACCAGTTAACCGGTTAACCTACCGAACGACCAGTTAACCGGTTACATTTTCGGCAAAAGGTTAACCTGGAAAAACATATTTTATTATGTTTTTTTTTCATCGAATAACTTGTACGTTTTTACTTTTTTCGCGTGGCATACTGCCAAATTGCGCTGGCGACTAGTTAAAACAACATGCCGCACAGTCGACGGTAATAAATAACGTGTCAACAAACAAAGCAATAAAGCAATAAATCAATACCTTTATGATAACAAATAGGGGTACGTTTTGATAATTGGCACCATTGTTTTGTTTGACTCGAGAAAATTTAACTAGCGAACTGCGGGGAGTGGGTGCTTTTAGCGAGTGTTCTCCAAAACAGGGCGTCTTGTTACAAAGGCTCGCAACCGCATCAGCCACAAGCTTGTTGACAAGGTCATTTTCTTGACCAAATGAACAATGTTGTGCTTTGCATGTTGTGCAAATACTTGTATATATGATGTTTTGTTTGAACTGTCCGATTAATTTTCACTGTTTGTAGTGTATCACTGATTTATTCTGCAGACAGAACTAGGAACTGTGAATAAAAAATTTACTCAGAATCTGAATTTGTGTGCTTTATTTTACCGACATTTAAATGTAAAATGAACATTAAACGATAATAATTCGGCTACAGACGCTAAAATGCAAATAACAAAATAATTAAAAATATGCAGTTATCCAATTAAGAGAGATGCGGATTCGTTGAAACACATGATCCTCTTTACGTCAACCAGAAAGGAAAAAAACATGTTAATATTAGGTCAATTTGAGCTTTAAAAATGGAAACATAATTAACAAAGAAACACACTTTTTTTAGCGATATGACGCGAACGTAATATAAGCGACCCAATCAAAAATAAAATAATGACGCAAGCGATCTGAAATTAGAAATTACTTTCGTTTCTATAGAGCGGTTCGAGCGGTATGACATTTTTATGTACTCTAACATTGAAACTACCTAAAGCGTTTCGGTTAACCGGTTAATAACCGGTTACGGAAAAAGGTTAACCGGTTACTGATTTTTGTAACCTCTTGCATCCCTACATATACCTTTCAAATCCCAAGCTGAAAAGATACGACAATGACCTAGTGTCAATGGCAATCCGGCTCGAGAATTAAGAATTAACGAGAATGTAGAAAATTATTTCAAGTGACAAACACATTAAGTAAGCCATACTATTTTGTACATGGATTAAGTTAATTGCTTAATGATCTAACTGTACTGACTGCATTAACTATAACACGCATTTTTGTAAGAAAAAAAACGTCTAATTGTATTGAAAAAGCTGATGACTGCATGGGTAATTACTCGGTGTTTTGGTAAGATCCACGCTTGATAACGTATACCAGCATAGGGTATATATTATACTTTCTTCTAATAATGAAAGACAACAACATGTAATTTAACTTGTATTTGCGAATAGACATCGCTAATTTTAAATTACTTTACGGGTGCTATTTCGAAAATGTGAAAGCTTCATAAAACAACAACACTAGTTCGTATATATCACTGTCCGCCTGTTGATAGTTTTGACCGAGTACTACGTTTTGTCAAGCGTTGTTCTTGTCCTTGCATACCAAACATTCTATACGGCTGTACATACAATTTTGGGGCTGGGCAATACAATTAAACATAATGCAGACTGAAAAACATTTCCCTAGCAGCCATTGTCCTGAAAACTGTGAATGCCATGTGAAATGACCGTTCTGATAAAACACACAATTATAATCGCATCAATGATTGGTATTGTTTGCGAATATCTCGTATTTTACCCTATTGCTTGGCGATCTATAATCATATGCTGTATGATGCTCTATTAATTATCCGCTTACTCGATCATACTGATGACAACGCATCATCACCTGAGAGGGCATGTGATGGAGTGACAAAAGGATACCTGTTATTTATCTTAAAAGTCGAAGTGAACGTTCTATCATATGTATTTAGATCCAAACAATGACGACAATTGAGAAAAGGATGGATATTTTATTGATATTAGTTTAAAATATATATATTTCAACCTATGCACATTGCTTCTACATAGATTTACATGTATCATGTATCATGTATATAATGAACATTAATACAATTGAGTAAGGAAGAGATATTTTATCGATACAATCCAGTGGCATATTTTAAAGCGGAAACTAGGAAGCTTTCTGGTGGACTGTTATATATTTCTATTTAGTAGCATTACATGTGTGGTAATACTATTATCCCCTTTTGAACTATGTGTAACATATGACTGATACATATATAGCGGGTTAATAGTCCATTATTCGGAAGTGTAAAATATCCAAAGGAACCTTCTGGAAAATCGAATGAATCACGAATCCTTTGGGATATCGTTAATATTACAAATAGCTTTACATTTCACGGACCATATATATATATATATATATATATATATATATATATATATATATATATATATTTATTTATATATATATATATATACATCTATACATCTACATACATCGCCATATGAACATACATAACCAAATTTCGTATTAAAAATTAAATTGTGATTTGCATACATTAAAAATTAATTTCTTTAAAAAATAATTTCTTTTATTTGACGTAGCGAATACATGTCTCCGATAGATACAGGTTAACATCTCGTATAAATCATTAGATACAAGCAGACGACAATAAACCATGCGTGATATCGATTTCAGTAGTGACTCTCTGACGTCACTAATTCGGTATATAAGCTCGAGTTTCACGTATCTCTTTCCTTGTGCGAAATAGCTTTGACTGAGAAACCCGTCCCACCCGCCCAAAGAGATTGTAAGTAATTATGTTTAACCTTTTTGTAATGTTGAAATGTACTGCCGAGATATTTATTACAGAATGGCTGTCGATCTGTTGCGAAAGACCACGGAAAACGTTCGGGTTATATTCACCAACTGTACACGACTCGTTGGTTAAATCGTCGGGCCTCAAACCGTGGATAGCGGCGGCGCCATGACCTGGATGCATCGCAATCGTCAAGAACTAGGTCCATATCCAGTATATTGCTGAGACGCAACATCATTGAATGGAGATTACCGGAAACAAAGTGTCAACTAATGTGTTTGAGTGGTTCTGCTACTTAACGTGTAAAAGTGCTGTGACGTGTGCCTTCTTGCAACGAAATGAATGTGTATTTTTAGAAGGGCTGTTAATCTGTTGCGGGCGACCACGGAAATGTTAAGGTTACATTCACCAATTGTACACGACTCGTCGGTAAGACGTCGGTTTAATCGTCGGGCCTCAACCCGTAGATAGCGGCTATTGCATCGATACATCGCTATCGTCCAGAACTAGGTCAATATCCAGGGTGTCGCTACGACGCAACATCAGTGAATGGAAATTTTAGTTCTGTGCGTTACGGAGTGTAGCACAGAACGCAGGTCTAAAAATAACGCACTGCACAAAACAGGTTTATGTGCGATTCGTTCATGCGTATAGTTGTCACGTGAGTAATGATCACTCAGACGGACATAGGCGGTAATGTGCACGGGGTTTTCATTGTTTTGTCAGCTTTACGCTATACTTCGATAAAAAAAACTTTACTTTTTTAAACTCGAACCGCATTAATAAGTTGGTTAAAATGACGCGTTATATATGAGTTACACAATATCCACAGTAACATGTCAATATTGGTTGTTTTCTGGTACAGTTTTCCAGAGTTATTTTACATCGAGCATCTGATGATTTCGGCACACCGAGGATTTATTTGGCCGGTTGCGGTGGCCTTAGCGATTGCGCATGTATGTTATGTTGCACTTGGCCGGTTGCGGAGGCCTTAGCGATTGCGGATGTATAAAATGTTGCACGGTACGGCGTACCGAGAATTTATTTGACCGGTTGCGGTGGCCTTAGCGTTTGCGCTTGTATAATATCTATTTCCGAACCAGCAACGTGTTCGTTGAAATAGGAATAGCATACATTTGCGAAATAGAATAGAATGGTGTGGATTGTATGTTGACGATTATTGCATACACGAGAAGCTAAATCAATAGTGCAACTGGGGTTGGGGCTATCTTTAGGGCAGTACTTCCGGTCGCCTCCTCGAAATGGCTCAGTTATAGTGCTAGTCTATAGCTGAGGTTTATTTACTCTAGTGCTAGTCTGGTGTAAATTATATTCCGCCATTTGGCCAATTAATTCCATTTATATTTTTGTATCGTTCTTCTCATATGTTTCTATTGTTCAAATATAGAATATAAAATGTGTTTACGTAAGGTATCACATTAAAACATTATAATAAATATGTAACTAACAAAGCTGGCGTTTCTTGTAATTATTTATCAGCCCTTGCTCTTGTTAATAAATTCGCGTAGAAAAGTGGATGTCGCCAAAAGATCGGGGATCAATTTGATAAGAAGGCTACGGTAACCGAACGTGCATGACATAGACACAAGGTAAAGGACGGTTACACTTTGTAATCCGAATAACTCGAACCCTATGAATGAATTATATCTTGGTTAACGAATGGGGTACTAAGCTGCTTTCTGAAATAAACAATATTAAAGCACTGATCGGACGTGGTTTTCAGAAATAGTTATATGGCACTCGACTATTTGCGTTAATTTGATGATATAATTATCTCTTTTTTTATTATTTTCTTTCTAAGCTCTGTTTATAACTAATTAAATTGGATTTATTGCAATGGAAAATAAAAACATAATCTGATATCGAAATAAGATTGTGCAAGGTTTATGAGATATCAAATTTGATAAAGCGAAAGATTTTTTTTAAATTGTATCATTATTTCTGATACATGTATATGTTATCATCGCTCGTTTCATGAGATATTTTGTTGTGTTTTGCATTTCAGTGTAAACGGTGCCAATTCTTATCAAGACCATTTTAGGCTCATAACGAAAATCGCAACCTCTTTGCTTGGCTTGAGAAAGGTAGAGATTATATAAGCGCAATAACATGACCCTGAAATTATAGATAACAACGTAAGTTTTAATCGAGCAATAAAGTTACGGCAATGATATCTGGAATCTAGCAAATTTTATAAATGGTTCTCACTAATTTCATTACATAATACGTGTCAAACAACACCACATACCTTGGAAAAGCTTTACACAATTATTCCACGTTAAGGGAATATTCTTGTAAACATATTTACGATTATATAAACATATTTCGGAAATATTTATTTGCGTGACGTGCGATCAAAAGCTGTCACACATTGTGAAATCAAATGGAACGAGTTTATTTCAACATATTATTAAAATAAGTGTAATACAAATTATGATACTATACTTAAATATCGTAAGATTAACCAGATTATATAGTAGTTAACTTGTTAAGGATACGGACTACATATAATATAGTTTAGTGCTTCTATTCAAGGCATATAAAGTTCCCTTCAACTGCTTCATGAATGCATTTGAAATACAACATGAAGGTCATTTACATTTGCATACCAAACTTTCAAAATCAAAATATGTACAAACGTCGATCAATTCAATACACGTAATGTTTAAAGGATTGTTTCATAAACATGGCTTAGACAGACCAATCATGTAGTTCACATTTTTCTGTGTCACCTTTGACCACTGACACATAATTTTAAAAGTAAACAGTGCATCAATATCATTAACATACTCATTTCTTCTCTCATCAGATTCTTAACAAGAGATGATATACCTTCATTTTTTTTCTTATACTGACACTTCTTATCACCTTTCAAGATGATGACGCACTTTTAAAGATGTACATATAAGTTGAGTCATACGGATAAACGAATTTGGAATTTCTAGCTATGTGTATGTACTTGGGTGTAATATAAATGTATACATAATTTTACTTGATGTGAAGTCAAATCAACAAACTGACATATTATTCACGTATTGTCAAATTTTTAATAGTGATGTTGTGAAGTCCACTGTAGAAAAAACATACTTAAGACTTTGGTATAGAGTTAGATGTGCACTGCGAACGTTATGTGTTACCGTTTGGAATAAGTGTTTACACCATTAGTCTCTTGACAGATATTTATACTCGAACCGAATATGAAATTCATAAAAGCCGATATGCCGTAGACATGCATAATAACATATGTAGGAAATGGCACATCATCGAATCAATTTGCTTCTTAATGTTTGGCTTAGATTTAGCACTAATTATGCGGCGTAAATGATACTAAATGTTGCATTTATCCCTCAAAAAGCCAGTGTTGTACTTAGGAATGTTTTCAATAAGCTTTGTCATAACAAACTGACATGTGATGACCTAAAGAGCTAAATGGTCTAAATCTTACAGTGAGTACCACTATAACACCGATTTAGCTCACTAAATGTTGGGATAAATTCGTACATGCACACTGTTGTCAACCTAGTGTAAACATCTATGAAAAATTAAGAATTATTCTACCAAACATAATTTATAAAATTAGATGAAATGTTGCATGTAGTCTTTTTACACATGTTTTAATAACGTAAATCCATTTTTCTTCACAAATTAAATGATTTAATAAACTTGGACAATGGTATCATGAGTAAATTATTGCCCCCAAACTACTTTTACATTACCCGCACGTTTTTAATAACACTCGAGTAAGAAACACAAACAACGATGAAAATATTCAAACTTAAATGATTTTACTATTAAATGCAGTTACAGCTAAACGATTTCTAACTTGCAGATAAATGATACGATTGCAAACTATTGCTTATGCCTAGTTTAATGTCTAATAGTTTAATTACTTTTATTTAGTAGCGGATGATTCCTTATTAACTATCACGTGATAACACAATGCTCTTTTAGTTAGACCACATGCTTGTTCAATTTAAATCACATTTACAAATATTATCTGGGTGATACATTCTATATTGAACGGTTTATATGTGTAATGCTAAAGGTGCGATACAATTGTGAACGTGATTAACGCTGTGTTTGCTCTAAATTTAGATATGCTTAAATGCTTTTTATGAACGAATATTTTCATACGTTATTAAACAGGAATAAACTTCAACAACTTGATAAACGTTTGTTTAATAAATTATCGTCGATTGTGCAACACAAATATGCATCTTTGTTTATGCGTACTTTACGTTTTATTATTTGCATGCTTTTGCAGTTCACACAATCAGTAAACTACCGAATATCGTCTCGTTATTTTGTTATTATCACAAGTTCTTGAAATCTATGAAAACATATGCCGCATCATTGCAGTGTGTTTATTGACGCCGCGCTAAAGACGACATTCCAATACTATAATTAGTTTGTTTCTGGTCAAAACGTTCGCGAGTAATTATTTATGTTATCCTTACACAATCAATTGTCCGAGACACCCGTGTTGTATTTAATTTAAATCTAATTGAACAGGGCATTACAACATCAACATTAGCATTTCTTTAGATTCGTTTTTAAATACGTGTACTTCTAATCAGTGACATTCCACACTATTATTGACCCATGTTATACATTATTCAAAATACATAAAATATTAGTAATGACCGCGTCTGAATAAAAGGCTCAAAATTAATTTTGTCATTGGACCCTGCAAGGAAAATACTATGGAAATATAAGGACAATTAAAAACGATATTGTTTTACATAACATTCGTATCAATAGTTAACGGTCATCTTATTAAGCAAATAACACGAGAAAAAAATGCTGACATCGGTCAATTAGTTAAAAATTATTAAATCGATTATTTACCGCCCGCTTAATAACTTGCAATGCTTTTGGAGTAAATCAAGAAGTTACATAACCTTCATGTCAAGCGTACCAGTATATTTCATTCGCAAAAAACGCATCCAAACATTAATATATTTAACGTATTATTCAAACGAAATAGTTGATATTATCACAGATTGCTTTCGTAAGAAACGATACCATTTTTACAAGCATTTCCCTTGTTCGTTTACATTAAACATGTAGAGAACAAATCATGCAACGTGCATCTATTTATATTGATCTTCTATATTCCCCTTTCGCACAGTTCTTGATATGCCTTACAATCAGACGCAACGACAGTCCCGCAAACTGCCATAACCAGCGAAACGATGTTACGTATGCAATTGGAATCGGTAAAAACATTAGTTCTTCCAAATTGTTTACTTTTATCTCTTGAGTAATATTATAGTATCGATTCAATGATATGTTTAAACCAAATAACAAACTGTGTACTCTTTCAGACATTGTTGCATTTTAAATCGTCTGATTGAAATATGTCCACAAGATGCATAACAGCAAGCCATCCGTTAAGTTTCTGCTGCATTACACACTTTTGTTGAGTATAACGGAAGTTAACTAAAACAACAGATATTTAACGTTTGGACGTTAAATTGTCCAGAAATAATTATGTGATAAATGCATCACTATTACGACAAATTAATTTAGGCACTTTCTTTTCTAATTTCAGTATTCGTATAAAATAAAGACAATTGTTCTTAGTATATTCGTTTATTTCAGGTAGTTTTTGTTACGTTATGAAATCAAGTGAGTGCTAATGTACGCGTGCAATACTTCCTTTCAGATGCCTCTTGGAGACATATATGTCTGATATTTAAACTCAGGTGAACGTATTCTTATTTATTGCAAACAAATGACGTTGTATATATAAAGGAAGATTGTAGATATTAAGGAATATTTTTTTCATATTTTAATGAGCAATATATACGTCACATGATCTGAAATTGTAAGAGACAATACTTACGAACGAAAGTATCATAATACAAGTATGTATAAAAAAAAAACGAACAGCGAAACGAATAAAATGTAATGCATTTCGTTGCAAAGTCTTTAACGATAAATAATAGTCAGTAAATTTAGACCTGATATATGCTGAACGCATAACTCGTACAATAAGGGCAGCATTGGATATATAAAACAACAAGCAAAACTTTGCTCAAAATAAGCTAAAGACAATCTGAAGACGGGGACATTATGAGATATACACTAATGAATGTCAAATTGAACACTTCTATTGTACATATTCTTTACGATAAACTTTACATGTCCTGGTTCCTCCACATCAATACAACCATTCCCATGAATAGTGGTTATATGATAGAAAGATGATCATCTGTCTTTCCTTATTTAATTAATTTTGTACGGACACCAGTTTGCGAAGATTAAGACGCAAACATCAGTTATTCTTGGAATAAAAATGACGAATAAATAGTGCCTAGTTGACAGAACCGTCAACCTCATTTCAATTCTTTAACCATATATCTTGGGAATATTTGCACTTAAAGGAAAACACAGTAAATAAACGCGGTCACCTTGTGTATGAAAACACATCTGTGTTTTCTATTTGTGTGACAGTGACCTTTTGTGACGGTTTTGCTGTCCATATCATCTTTTTGTTGTTGCTCGAACCTACACTACTCAAACCAAGACAGTGCTCATGTAAATGTTATTTTCTCTCTTAGACAACTTGTCATGGAAACATCCCAAAATCAATCAATAATCGTAGTATTACAACTTACGCAATACCATTCACAATATCTGCTTTATTCGATGACTGGCTTTTTAAAATTTGTAAACGTACTTAGACACTACCATATGTAAGTTTGAAATTAATAGTTATTCAACAAGTATTCTTAACATAAGGCATGTAGAATTTACTTTAGTTAAAACGTCTGTACTGAACATAAATGTAAACTCAATTTTTGCATTGTTGATGCATATAATCTGGTTTTGAAGAAAATGACATAATAAATAGCCCGCAATGTTTATGCATGAGCGTTATGTAAATGCTCTCAAAATCAATATTATTTTATCATATTTTATTTTTATCAAACAATAAATGGAGCGTACATTAACTGTTTATAAGTAAATTAAACAACACGTATAAGCAGCGAAAATATTGTGGATAACTTGCTATAATAACATTCCCTCTTAAATATATGATGTTGTCATATAAATCATTTAAGAACAGTTTCTCTTTCGGTATTATTCACTGAGTCAATATGAGTTTGGTTTCAACTCGTATGTTAACGCTTTCAGGGAGATCTGTGGTGTACCACTCTTCTTGTCCACGCTTTGATTGCTTACTAAACGTCATTCTACAAGTTAAATTCTCAGTTTGAACAGTTTCTTCCTCTTTGAAATCAATCCAGAGTCTCTGACAAACACAAAGCTGCCATAACCAGCTTAATACTAATAAAACGTACACAACAAGGATCGGTCAAAGCAGTTCATTTCAGAGCGTAATGTTAAAATATTCCACATTATGGAAGTGCATATTTGAAAAAAGTATTCTATATATAGGCACCAATGGCTCAAATTTTCACATGTTTTTCAAAATCATGAATGATAACTCACTTCGTCTTTGGAAGTACATTGTGTACAATATATACATATACAGACATTGGTATATTACACATTGGTGTACTTTAAAAAGAATTGCACAAAACGTTCACAACTTGCTTACAATTATTTACTTATGAAAGTATGTAAAGCAATCATGCATTGATACATACATGTTCTAAAATATACATATTATAAAACACGACTATACACCTTATGTAAAATGAATTATCTAACTTATTTTGAGTTACACATACTAAGGATTATGATACTGCTTTTAATATCCTGCATAAAAAAGGTAATAAGGAAGCAAAAGAAAAATGTTATCAAAATATTTAAACTAATTCGCGTCCGTATGTGTCAAATTTGCAGAAAATAGTAAAATTGACTTTTGTTCCGAGCATTTTAAAAATTAAATATGACTGGGTGTAAAAAGGAAAAACGATATGCTATTGTTTAATACGTCCAAACGTTAGCAGTTCAGTAAAAAAATAATATATGTTCTGTGTCGCCCATTATACGACACCTAACCACATACTTTTATGGTGTGGACAAAGTCGTAAATTAAGAAACTCAAATAGATGTATTTTAAGGTTAAAATAAAAAGAAGGCAACACAAAAGTTCTGCAAAGGCAATCTTTTATTTATTAAGTATTTAGCTCGGTTAAATTACCATGTTAAAGTGAAGTAAAGTGAACATAAATATAAATGCCACATATTGCATGCAATTATTAGGGTTCTTTATAAATACAAATGACATGTATGTGTCGTTTTTGGTCTTTATTTGCATTATCAACACAATAGACTTAAGGCTTAAATAGAGAGAATTGAATTTATAAACAAACATATTAACAAGCCAATAGGTAAATGACTATGACAAGTGATGATTACATATACCGCTATTTCAACCGCAAATGCATAACCTGTGTTGTCATTGCCTTGTCTTTATGCGGTTGATATAATTGTTTATAATACAGTTGTTATCATCAATGCTCGATAGTGCCATGCTCTTTTTTGTTCAATAATGACCTTGCTGCGGTTGATGGAGATTGTCCTTTCAATATTGACATCACAATGACACAAGGATGTATATAACAAATGTAAGACATAAATAAACGTTCATGTAATACATTATACTTAAAATGCTACACTAATAATTTACTTTTATTACATATGTTGTTTATATTTTAAAACATTGTTGTGATAATACTTAAACGTTTGGAAGCACGTTCAACGTGAAATGTGTACTTAAATGATGGATCATTGTAAGCAAAACCTAGTATTGTATTGTTCATGTTGCCACATAAATGATATCTTTTTACATTATAATTATGTTTTGAAATAAAAAAGGGTACCAAGTTTGAATTGATTTTTTCAATATTTGTTCTGAAAGTTCAATGTTTCGATACTAGGTTGATTATGGACCATTTCTAGTGGCAAACACATTAAGCACATTTTAAGCAAGCATGTGTCGTATACTAAATATTGATTTGGGTAATTTTAAAATGAGCTCACTGTACTGACTGCATTTGCAGTAAAAGCTTTTTCTTGTTTGTATGTAACTATATCTAATTTTCTGAAAAATGATGATAATTTCAGAGGTATTTGTAATGCATTTTGGACGAACGTCAGATCAATTCTTAATTTGTCTACCAGAGTATGACAGGCATGATACTTTATGCTAATAGAGAAAAACATGCATTCTAAGGGGACTGGCAAAATTTAAACATACACTTTATAAGTACGGATGCTATTTCGGGAATGCGAAAGAAATAATACATAAAACGACAAGAACTTTTTCGTGGATATAACTGTTCATCTGTTGATAGTTTTGACAGGTGTTAGTTTTGTCCGTACATACATTCCACTCATAGTAAACGATTGTGCATGACCCGTTTGATTGTTAGTTAGACATTAAGCATAAGTAAGACTAACAATTGTTTCTTTAATGTCATGTTGTTATATATATTTGATAATAAATTATGAATGTTTCCGTTACTAGTGTATTTGTGCTTTTAAGGTAAATCATATTTTGGTAAAACACACATTTCCCGGTCCATACATGATTGGTATTGTTTTGTGAATATCGTGTGTTCTCCGCTATAACGCGTCGATCTAAACTCATCAACTGTGTGACTGGTATATATTATCAAAATACTAGATTTGAATTAGGACACTGCGTCTCCGCATAAGAGGGCATGTGAGTTGTTTAAAAACGGACACCTGCATTTTATCTTAAAAGTCAACTCATAGTGTTCAATTATCCGATGTGTTCAGGTCCAAACAAGTACAAACAATTGAGTAAACAATTGAGTAAAGATATTTATTTGAGACTGATGACTTTAATGTTGCCGAAGCAATTTAGTAGCATATTCCCAAGCAAACATTACGGAACATATTGATGGACTGTCACATCATTTCTTCCAATACCTAATTTATAATATGTAAAAACAAATATACCTAATTAGAAACTCATATGACCTACCAGTATAGTCCAAGAAAAAATCATTACATGTTATTCTTAAAAACATGATTTGCTATAATAAAGCGAAACCATATCACTGTATACGACCAAGTCTGACACAACCAAATTCAGTATGAACATGTGTGACTTTCAACTTTACGAAAATGAGCACAGATCGGACGCAGTTTTAAAAAATAAATTTTACTTGACTTGTTTGCGTTTAGGTTGTCTGTTTATCAATATGGCGATTGTAAAATTGCTTGATTCATACATACACGATAAATACGAAACTGTTATTCTTATCAAAACAGTTTGATTATCTACGCTCGTTTAATGGGCTCTTGTTCTGTGTTTTACATTTCAGTGTGTAAGAAGTCACCTCCTAACTAGAATTTACTAAGGCTCTATCGAGCATCATCACATGTTTGATTGGCTTGTAAAATGCATTGATGAGATAAGCGCGATGAGATGACGTTGTAATTCTAGGTAACACAGTTAGTTACTTACGTGATAGATAAAGAAACAAGCACGATAAAGGGAGGTCACAAACGCACGCGTAGCGTAATCAGTAGCGTAAGTGATGCCGACACAAGCGTTTCTGTACAGAAAACATCAAACAGAAAAAGAAAAAACAAAAAAGTCAACAAAGTGACGCACAAGATGACTCTCAAGATTAACACGAGATCAATATCGCGTGCGAAATCCATAGCATAGATAAAAAACTTAGCAATATGCTAACCAAAGACAGCAGTTATCTCAAAGAACTTATCAAAGATGTTGTTCTCCAATTAAAAGAAGAAATGCTAGGTTCACTAATTCTAAGAATTGAAAAAGTGGAAAGTGAGTTGTTCGACAAAGAACTAGAGAATGGCAAATAAGCAAAGGAAATTGAAACGTTAGGCAAATCCCTTAATGAGCAAAAGAATGAAAATGAACGGCTTCAGAAACAAATGAAAACACAATGTGAAAACAATGAAATAAAAATGAATGAACTAGAACAATATAGTAGGCGCAGCAATATCAAAATAGAAGGTATTTCAGACATAGAAAACGAAAATATAAATGAAACAGCAGAGAAAGTCATAAACGCACTGAACAAAAACATACCGGATCTAAACCTCACAAAGAACGACATTGATATAACTCATAGAATTGGAATTTTTACAAAAAAGAAATACAGGCCCATTTTTCTGAAAATGGTATCACGAATGAAAAGAAGCTGCATAATGCAACAAGCCAAGCACCTACGAAAACTGAATTCCCCCATTTACGTCAACGACCACCTGACAAAGTTCAATGCTCACGTGTTTGCATGCGTACGAAAGAAGCAGTCGGACATAGTAACATCCGCATGGTCCCGTGATGGTGTTATATACTATAGGGACGTAAACGATGAAATCCACAAAGTTGCACCGGAGCAGTTCCACTACTGGATAAATCTACCCTGGCCGAATACGCATCAAAAACGCGTGTACTGAACTTTCATGAACAGTATCCAAAAATGATCTGGACAGCAAAGACAGTTATACAGTATCAACCACGAGAACCTCAAAAACTTCGCACATCAGGTTTAAATACAAAAAACTATGAATAATCATGGTCACGGATAGTAGATATGTTCAAATATACAGGAATAAAAGTAATAATAGCACTTAAACCAATATGTAAATAAAAAGTGTAAACAACGTGTAAACAAATGCAGTGTTATAATGCATGACCAATAAATATTCGTGCAAAAGTGTCTTTAAAAAAAGCGATAACACGCAAATCTCTTCATATTTTTCCACATGCTTTTGACAAAAAATATTAATTAAATGAACGTACACGTGAACAAAAGCAGTTGTAGTTTTATTGACAACATTTAACACAATATGTATAATTATATGAAATGTACACGTAGATAAATATATATATATCATCCTACCCCATGCTTATATTAAACAAGTATATGTAAAAAAGTATTAAAACACTTAATAATACATAAACTAATAAGTATCTTGGAAGTGATCATGTGACTTAATATATTTTTTTACAATGCATAACACAATATTGCTTATGCATTTACGAATTACAGAAAGAAATAGTGTGTACATTTTCCAATTTATTTCACTGACAAGTAATGTGCAGATAACCCTAATATATATTAGAAACGTATGTAATAATCAATACAAAAAGTACATGTATTAAATGTTTGCACGTCAATAATTGAATTGTTACAATGTATAAAAACAAACATGTATATTTGGAGTGTAAATTACATTGTTATAATGGATTGACAATCAAAATTTGTAAAGGTAAATACGTGTATTGTTACAATGTATGAACAATCAATATTGGTCAAGAATCTAATTTATAAAATAAGCGACATCGTGCACATGTATATGTTTTCCTAACCACTAATAATATGTCTTTAACGCAATATGTTTTAACAATGTACTTGGCAATATTTATATTGATAGCAATAGACCCAATATGTATGTTTGAAATATACATAGAAATAAATGTATTCAGGATATTTGTTAACAGTGTACTTATCAATAATTAGATTTATAGCAAAAGCCCAATATGTATATTTGAAATATACATTAAAATAAATGTATTAATGGTATTTGAACGAATATGCACATCAGAAATGTGCATGCAAACACTTGTATTACCAAAAAGTATAAATAATCGATATTGGTTTAATTATTTAAGTAGCAAAAAAATCATAAGCGTGCTTTTTTATTAAAATAGTTTGATAAGCATAAAATACTTTGTGTAATCGCAATTTTTACATTACATTACTGCAAGCCAAACTATTTAAAATGTAATGCACTTCTGATGCCTAACATATATTTTTTTCCTTTCGATAGTAGGTAGGCAACACATCAGAAAATCAGTGTATTACTATTTTCCTTATACGAAACAACATCATTGTCAAGTTATTAAAGACCGACCCTTTAACAACTGTCGCATAGTTTCGTATTGTTAAAAGCAAATACTTAAAGGAAAGGCATACTTTGACAACAATCGTATTTTAGCTGATGTATACTGAGATGTTTATTTTTTGTTTTTACTCTTGCGTTTATCTCAAGTATTTGTGAACATACTAAGCATGGTATAATTAGCATCGGCAAACACCGATAAATAGTTTATTGATAAAACATAATTATAACCTCAGTTTTTCTATCAAGCACACGTGCATGTACAACATGTGAAGTTGTATCGTCATGAACTCACTTATTATTTAATTAAGCACAATAAGATGTCTTGTTTAACATCGATCTTACATGTTAGCTCCTATCCATATTTAATAGCATGAATTTGTGTACTCATCTTTGTGAGATCGTATGTAAATGGACAAGCACGCACTTACACAACATTTATTATAACCACATTCTTTATTCGTATTAAAATATGTTCACTAAATGTAAAAGGGCTAAACAACAAAGAAAAACGTATTAAAATGTTCAAATGGTTAGAAGAAAAGAAATATAATACATGCCTACTGCAAGAAAGTCATTTGACAGATACTGTCATTCAAACTTTAAAACACGAATGGGATGGTGATATTTGCCTCAGTGGACATCACATAAACAAACAAGGAATCACATTTCTAATAAAACATAACTCAAATATTAAAGCTAGTAATTTTTAATTTATAATAGCTGGAAGACTAGCGAGCCTTGATATCACAATACACGTAACATAAATAACTTTAATTAATGTTTACGGCCCCAATTTGGATGAAGGTAATTTTTACCGAACATTGCATACTTTTATTAACGACAATTCCGATAAAAATATTATTATTGGTGGAGACTTCAATACCGTAATTAATCCAATATTACAAAGAAAAATGGCAATTTATATACACACCTTAAAATAGGACACGTTTGAATGCTATGATTGAAAATTGTCACTGTTAGATATTTTGCGTACATTAAATCCACCTGAGTGCAAATTTACATGGCATTCAAACACTAAACCAACTATATATTGCAGGCTAGACTACTTCCTTATATTAGAATCAGTATGCAACATAATTGAAAACTGTTACATCAAACAGACTATAAAAGGTAACATACGCAATATAACAATAAGATACACATCATTTAAACAAAAAGAAACACGCAAACTTGAAGAAAAAAAAACACTACATGATATAGAAACATAATAAAGACAACTACATAACACAAATACCACCGACAAAGCCATTATTGAATGTGAAATCCTTTCAAAAACAAGCACATTCGTAGAATCGATATCTCCCGCCCAAATACTACTGGACACAAATATTTCTTGTCGGATGGACAACGCCAACATCATTCTCTTATTATTTTATATACTCATACTAAGGTTCAATTAAATCTGTCAAAGCACTTCCAAGATATGGCTCCGGACACACTAAAATAGCATTTTTTCAAGATACAAAGGGCCATTACTCCGTTATTATCCAATGGTGTACAATGCCATTTGGCGTGAATCATCCTCTTATCAATATATATACTCATACCAAGTTTCAATGAAACCCGCCAAAGCGCTTCCAAGATATGGCTCCGGACACAAAAAAAGCATTTTTTCAAGATACAAAGTGTCATAACTCCGTTATTTACTGCTGGTGTACAATGTCATTTGGCGTGCATCATTTTCTTATCCATATATATACTCATAACAAGTTTCAATGAAATCCGCCAAAGCACTTCCAAGATATGGCTCCGGACACAAAAGTGCCGGACGGACGGACGGAAAGACGGAAAGACGGACGGACGGAAGGAAGGACGTACACCGCAAAAACAATATCCCTCCGCCTATGGCGGGGAATAAAAACAAGTATAAGAAGATATTTATCATGAACATCTTAATTGAATAATCCTAAGGGCGAGAGCTAAACACGTAGAACACAATGAAAAAAAAATATTTTGCAAACATCGAAAATCGTAAAAGTGAACAAAAAACCATTCACAAACTTGTCGTTAATAACATTGAAGAAACCAACAGTACACACATTCTCGAAGAACAACGATTATTTTTTGAAAACCTATATAAACAAAAGCAAAACTCAACCAACACGATTTTCAATAGCTCTTAAAGAAATGCAAAATAATAAAAGTCCGGGATCAGATATTATAACAATTGAATTCTACAAAATATTTTGGAATTAAATTAAAACATATTTTACCAACTCCCTAAACTACTCTTTTAACAATGGAAATTTAACTGTGCTGCAAAAACAAGCTATTATATCGCTTATCCCCATACCTGGTAAAAAACTTGAAACCTTATCAAATTGGCACCCTATAAGTTTATTTAGCAACGACTATAAATTGAAACAAAAAGCATAGCAAATAGAATTGAAAAAATATTACCTTCAATTAGTTCAAGTTCTCAATCTGGATTTATAAAAAGGGCGCTATATCGGCGAAAATGTACGATTGATACAAGAATGCATTAATTATTTTAATAACACAAATAAATCGGGTCTTATATTCTTTGCAGACTTTGAAAAAGCATTCGACTCACCTGACCATTCTTTTATGTTCACATGCTTAGAGAAAATGAACTTTGGAGAAAATATGATTAAATGGGTGAAACTTTTTTTATTGACATAAATAGTCTAATTATAAGCAATGGGGTTTTCTCTGATAGTTTTAATATCGGAAGAGGTGTAAGACAGGGATGTCCACTCTCATCGTCGTTATTCATTATATGTATAAAATTCCTATCACATTATATGCAACCCAAACATAAATGGTATAGTGGTTAAACCAGGTGAAGAAATCAAACAGTCATTATTCGCCGATGACGCAACTTATTGTTGCAATAATAATCCCAGCTCCTTTAACAACTTGATAGAATTACCCTGTTTGGAAACGTATCAGGATTAAAACTAAATAAAAGTAAATGCACTGCTCTTTAAGTATGTAATTATAGGCATACAAACATCCATCTTAAAACGGAAATGACCTTCCATTGGACATCAAAAGAGGCATCAACGTAAGGCATAACATTCACAAACAATGAAAATGAAACAATATTGAAAAACATAATACTCAGACTACAAGCATTCAAAATCTGTCTTAAATCATGGCAACACTGAAAACTAACCTTAATTGGAAAAATAACTGTACTAAAACATTTACACTACCAAAATTAATATATGTACTAACTGTTCTTCCAAACCCAGATAAAACAATCATTGATGATATTAAAACGTCTTTTTTGGCTTCTTATGGGATGACAAACCCGACAAAATAAAACGAATACAATTAATTCAACCTATAGTGCTTGTAGGTCTCCAACTGACTGACATCTATTCATTATAAATTCAATCAAATCCAGTTGGGTCAAACGTATATTAGATACCACAAATAAGAGTCAATGGGCATTGTTTTGTCAAACAACACTAGCCAAATATGGTGGCTCTTTAATTTTTTAATGTTACATAAGCGAGTCTCTAATACCTGACATAGCAAAAAAATATATACTTATTTCTAATATACTTTCAGCATGGAGTCAAGTCACAAACATGTTAGAGGAAAAAAGCAAAGATAAAACAATTTTATGGAATAATAAAAGCATAAACGCAAATAATAGCACATTTTTTTAAAATAAAGACTAGTTCGAAAAGAGCATTAAATATGTCGATCAATTATTCGATTACCGAATACACGATTTTTATTCCTTTGACAATATATGCTACTTGTATGATATCCCTGCAACAGACTTCCTGATGTATTACTCGCTAATAAAAAGTATTCCATCACATATACAATCTTTTATAACACAAACAACACGCAAAACATTAGAACCACATTTCTAAAAAAAAACTCGAAACAAAACAAAAACCGAACAAACTACTATACAGAACACAAATAAATAATATCAAAATCAAACCATCCATCCCAAATAAAATGGCAAAATATATTCCAAGGGCGTGAATTAAACTGGAAAGAAATATTTCTTATGTCTTACAAAACAACAATCGACATCACACTAAGAAACTTTCAGTTCAAATACATAAATCGCATATGGGCGACCAATAACTATCTTTTTAAATGCAAATAATGCAACTCTAACTTATGTGACTTCTGCGGGGAAAATATCGAAACTATAGAACATCTATTTTGGGAGTGCAAATACATCCAACCTATCCAAAATCAGTTGACATCCTCTCTTGGCAAACAACAACTAAACGTTAATCTATCCTTCTTAAATGTTTGTTTTGGAACTAACACACTAAAATCAATAGACAGTGATAATATTGTGAATTTCACCCTTATATTAATGAAATATTTTATCTTTAACATTAAATACAGAAAACACTTACCACATGTTAATTGTTGTGTGCATAGCCTGAAACTAAAGGTTCAGATTTAGAAAGAAATAGCACTCAGTAATGGCACATTGCATATTTTTTAACAAAAATGAAATCAAATTAAATTTTCATTAAGCTAGTCCACTTATATACTTTTCACTTAATGCTAGCTACTCATTTCATATATTCCTTTTACTATAGTTTTCCTTTTTTAAATTTATAACATCATTGATTATATATAACTGAAAACATACTGTTGACTTTTATAGAAATTAAACAAACCAAGGTCAAAAAAAATTATAAGGCATATTTTCTGTATACTCTGTTAGAACCAATGTCTGCAAATGAAATACATGTATGTATACAATATATGCTTTAAAATGAATAAAAAACAAAACAAAAAACAACACAGTTACAAACGAGCGATTAAGTTACGTCAACGTTTGTACGTTGGTATATAAAAATCAAAACATCATTTAAATCGGGCTACATGATTTGATTAATTCATACGTGACAAACTAGATGCTTTCTTGGATAAACAAAATTTTCTTGTTAACATGTTGACGAATATAGGAGAATATTTCCGAAATATTTATTGGTCTGACGTGCGGGTATAAATTGTTGACATTCGTTTATCATTATTTTCTAGAATGCGACCGTTTCAGGCAACATCATAAAGTTCTAATCAATCTAATTACCCCTTTGACACCTACATCTCTTAACACATTATTGTATGGAGATGAACATATTGACGTTGGGAAAAACGCGCTTATTGTGATGCAGTGCACACGTATATTAAGCATAGTAAACGCGTTGATACCTAGTTATCTGTCACATCAAAACATAAAAACAAAAAAACATCAAATTAAAATACAATAAAAAATAACAAAACGCAACCTTTCAAATATATGGGTTCCACACAATATCGGTACGTTTCATTAGCTCTCTTCGTCCGATCCCGGTTTCAATGTCTCTTTTCGCTTCTTCTAATTGTATTACATAATGTTTTTTTTATTTAAACTTTTTCGTTCTATATTAGAATTGTCTTTCTTTTGTTTAAAATGCCGTATTGGACGTTTGTTAAAAAATTATAACCACCCATTGAATCGTAAGGCTACAATCTTGCAAAAACTATGTACGGAGAAGAACTATACAATACTTGGTCTTTCGTTCTTATCTATTTTCGGAACATGTAAATCAATTGTAACTTTGTATGCATATTTTGTATATAATATGATTGTTCTTGAAATAAAAGATGTTTAAACTAATTGTTTACAAATTTAAAATCAAATTGAAAGATTTCATTTCATTCTTTTATAAAAAGTTGTTTTTAAAAGTTTTACACTATAATTAAGTACCGTAACATTACACAGATTAAAATGTCTTGAATTGGTTTGGGATATTGACTACATAGTATATAGTGTGTTACTTCTAAACTATATATAGCTCCCTTAAATTTCACCATGAATTCATTGGAAATTAGAAATGCAGTCATTAACTTTTGCAAAACAAACTTCGGAAAAAAATATATACACATACCAATATCATTCAACTACAGCTTTCGATTGTTTCAGAAACACGCATTCAACTACAGCTTTAGATTGTTTCAGGAACACGCATTCAACTACAGCTTTAGATTGTTTAGACTGTGTTTTATGGCAGTTGAATGATAGTTTCCGATTAATTTAAGACGCAAATTTGACATTGAGACAGAATCCGGTAAAGTAAAATAATATAAAATAATATATACGGAATATTACGCTAGTCAATTGATCCATGTGTTTGCACCAGTCGTGTGGCTTGTGTGATGACGTATCTCACGAGAGGCGGATTCTCGAGTGTGATACGAAATAGCGCAAGCCACGATACTGATACAAACACTTGTAACAATTGACCTTTCGACAGCGAGAGTGAAGCCACGCCTCCCGATTTCAAGGGAGGTCACTCCGCCGAAGTCCGTCATAAAATGGATACGCGAATCGTTAATCGTACGTACGTTGGAAGATATTCCCGATGATTTCGGTCCAAATTACATGAAATTTTTCTATTGCTATCATGTTTTATTTAAAACGTGTTAAATGTAATGTATCAAACGGGTGTTTAGCTCCCTTAAAGATATAGCACCAGAAAGGCCGTTTACCAAAATGGCCTTCCCAAAAAAGGCCGCATAAGTGAAACAAAAAGGCCTCATGGTATACCATAAAGGCCATACAATATTTTTTATTATCATTGAATAGTTATGCTGAATATAATTATCAAATCTATTAAATAGTAATAACTTTTTATTAGTGTACTTAAAAGCCGTTAATTTTATAATCAAAGTCATCAAAAGTATCGCCAATTATCGCATACAGTATGAATTGTTCGTTTGTCACAATACCTTTCCTTGAGTAATAGATGTTTCAGTTTTTTAATTAAAAGCCGTTAATTTTGCAACCGATGGCAACATCGCAAATGTGGCACAGGTAAGTAAATTAATCATATAAGAAGACGAAGAACGTTTTATTGAAATCCGATATAACACATATCTACAATGCGTTTGGTCAAAATGACCCATGAGCATTGTTATAATCGTATAACATAGTCAATGACGTCAAAGAAGTAACATACACAATGTTTTATTATATATTATTAACTTCCTCTTAAACTATTGTTTGCAATGTTTAAAATATAAGAAGTTGAAAAAAAATTCATATACAAAAAAAAACTCGCTAATCAGACCGGGTATCCAAGTGTCAAGGGTCATTCACAGTTTGCGGCATCTGTTTTGATAACGGATTAGTAGAAAGCCCACAAATGGTGAAAAATTATACTTATTGGCACCTATTGATAATTACTTGCGCATTTTAAAATAGTTTCTTAACTTTTAACGATATAAAACTAGCTACATTAAATTCGGAAGACTTAAACCGAAATAAATAATAATGTTTTATTCTATATGATATTATTTAAAATTATAACTGATTGTCTTTATTATTACGCTTTTATTAGCATTAAAATATATTTAACAAAGTTTATAATGTATTTTTTATTAGCCAACTGCATTAGAATGTCAAATTTATTTAACGTTGGCCACCTTTGAAAATATGGTTTTAAATGTTCCTTTCTAATTTCTCTATATAGATGACAAACAAGTAAATGTGATACTCGTTTTCTACAGCGTGTCAGTTGCAAAACTTACATTTTCTATTTTCGCGTAGTATCTTATTATAACGACCTTAGAACAAACGTATAGGTGTTTTGCTTTCGGGCGATCGCTGTTGAGATTAAGCTGTTCGTGTTGACGACCACAAAGACTTTTGCATTTTTCAAGATTAGTACCCGGTTTTGGGAACGGAAAAACGTAGTTCCATCTTTTAACCGTTCTGGATTCATTGTGTCTGAATTACAAGTGCCATAACCTTTTAACCATTTTTTTGTTTAAAACACAGAATTACGTATAAGCTTATGTGTCGGAAAACGGCGAGTTTGACGGACAAAATGGCGGATAGAAACGGACCTAATCTATGCTTTAATCTGATTGGTTAATAAGCCTGTCAATCAATCGGCTGTCGAAAGGTCAATTGACTTGCGTAATATTCATTTTATTTTATTATACCTCACTTTTATTCACAATGCTTAACTCCCATAGGCCATCGTGACATAGAAATACTGTCAGACCCAGCGGGAATAAATTTACTGTCCAAAATATACTGTATCCCGCTGCCATAGCAATCACAAGCCACCAGCGGGAGAAAAATTAGTGTACAAAAAATGCTGTATGCCGCTGCGTTAGCAACCACGTTCGGAATGTTCGAAAATTATACTGTCACATTCGCGCATGCGCAGTACGCAGTTTTGCCTTTCCGCTGTAAACAGACTACAAACTGGCAAGTAAACGTTTTCAACAATAAGCGAGGAGGTTTTGAAGGCATTGGATCTATGACGTTGTAAACAGACGACAAAATGGCAAGCAATATTGCCAGCAAACGTTTTTCAACGATAAGCGAGGAGGATTTGAAGGTTAACACAGTCAATTTCTTATCACTTGTTCAGTATAATAAAATAAATATAATATAAATAATAATAATAAAATAATAAATTAAATAATAAATAAATAAATAATAAAATAAATAAATAATAATAAATAATAAATAATAAAATAAATATAATATAAATAAAATAAATGTTTTTAAGGACTCTAAAAACACTAAACGTGTAGTTAAACATGGTATGAACTTGTACGACGAATATCTTCGTTCAAATTACATGGATCTCGTAGAAAATCCAGCGGAACTTAACAACCACTTATTGAGTTACGCTTTTTCTATGCATCTGTACGTCAGAAAAACGACCAGGAATTAAAGAAAAAAACTTTGGACAGTCTGAAATTTCCAAGCATCTCTTAAGCACGTATAACATTAATTTGAAAGACCAGCAATTTTCATCAAGAAATGAAACCTACAAGTAAAAAGTTAAGCAGCTTAAGCGAAGTGGACATGGGAGTGTCGACCACAAACCTGAAATATCGGACAGCGATCTGGAATAATTAAGTGGCAACAGTGTACCTTTTTATATTAACATTTAACACTCAATGTGGTTTTCAAAACAGGGTGTGGTTTAACTTAATACACTACCTTCTGAGGAAAGGTCAAGAGAATTTAGGGTCAATGACGAAGTCAACATAACTATAGAAACTGATTCAACCGGGAGAAAATTTATACACCAGGTCATCGCAGAATCAACAAAAAATCACGGGTAGGTTCAATTAAAAAAAAATAAATTATGTCAACCTTTCAAATCGTAGTAATTTTACTTAAGGCTGGCAGTTGCTGCAAAGAATTATAACTATAAAAGGTGGCTGTTAATAAGTTTGACAGAGGAAAAAACCCCATAAATTACATGGAATTTTAGTGGTGAAACCGCATAATCTTTTAGCAAAAATATTTATTTTCGGTTTCAGGCAATTTGAAATGTCAGACCAGTGTCTAATGAAATGAATTCATCTTTTTAGGATTGACGATACGCCTGATGATACCACAGGAGAAGGAATGATCTACGAGCAGCCTGGCAGTACGTTTTGTCCAGTACGATGCTTTGAGAAGTACCTATCTAAACTGAACCCTAAACTCGAAGCATTATGGCAAAGACCGGTAGAACCATTTCAAGAGACCAGTGACATTTGGTATTGTGCTGCACCATTAGGAAAGAATACTTTGACTGTGTTAGCCAGTGAACTTTTATTTTTGTTATCAAAATATAAATGGTTATTCATTGCTGAATTTAACTACAAGTATTGAATCTTAAAATTGCTCATGGTTCTTATAAATTGTTCATGTTTGAAAAGTTTGTTCGGTATAATAAAATAAGTATTACATGTCTGACAGGGTGACCCCTGTCAGACATGTAATATTTATTTTATTATACTGAACAAGTGATAAGAAATTGACTGTGTTAACCTTCAAATCCTCGTCGCTTATCGTTGAAAAACGTTTGCTGGCAATATTGCTTGCCATTTTGTCGTCTGTTTACAACGTCATAGATTGCGTACTCAAGTGATTAGAAATTGACTATGTTAACCAGTGTACTTTTATTTTTGTTATCAAAATATAAATGGTTATTCATTGCTGTATTTAAATACAATTATTGAATATTAAAATTGTTCATGGTTCTTATAAATTGTTCATGTTTGAAAAGTTTGTTCGGTAAAATAAAATAAATATTACATGTCTGACAGGGTGACAGTTAATTTGTCAACTTTCGGAAAAATACTGTCAACCTCGGCTTCGCCTTGGTTGACAGTATTTCCTCAAGTTGACAAATTTACTGTCACCCTGTCAGCCATGCAATATTTATATAATATACAACTTTGAATCATTAAAGTTAAAAAATGAGTTTAACCGTTCATAATTAACCAAGAATGCTCTTATAATTGTCTGCATTCAAAGTGACGTCATTAAAAGTAGTCCGGCAAGCATGGTAATACGGAATTGGAAACGAGCGAGTAGCATAATACAGAAATTATTTATGTGCAGTTGTATTTTACCGATTTATACAACTTGTTTTTTTTGGGAACATAAAGCAAGTATATAATAATATGTAATAATATAACACATGTAATAACTTGCCTCATACGAAATACGTTTGCATTCAAAAATCGACATAAATCGAGTTGACTTAATTTTCGAAGTGTTTCTTTTGTGGTCCACGAAATAGCGCAAACCACGAGACTGATACAAACACTTGTAACAATTGACTTGCGTACTATTCCTTTTAATATATACAACTTTGAATTATTTAAGTTAAAAAAATGTTGAACCGTTCATAATTAACCAAGAATGCTCTTAACATTTTCTGCATTCAAAGTGACGTCATTAGTCCAGCTAGGATGGTTATACGGAACTGGAAAACTAGCGAGTAGCATCCATACTTGTATTCCAGTATACGTGTTTATAATTTTTTTCTTAATTATCGAGTAGGATTTTGTCATTTGGTCGTATAAATATAAATATAATAGTATAAAATATAAATAGTACGTAGTTTATTAATAGAACATCTGTAAAATTCATATACATCATTTTTAGTTGTGTTCAAATATTAACTTAAATGCTTCTTTATCCTGCTTTAATTTTATATAATATTGTATTACCAGCATAGCGTGCATAGTTAACAACTATGTAATTACTATTTTACGGTAATTTGTATTACGCAGGCACTATTGTGATTGAATACACTTATATATCATCTTAAACGTCTATGAAACGTAAAAAATTGGTCCCACGATGTAAACGTATCCCCGGTCCATTGGTGTCTTCAAATGTTCCGAATTCAGAGTAATGTTTGAAACAGAGCGAAATCGTCATATATATTGGTATCAGGTTAATTATTTTACAATAAATGTTAATCATCACACGCACGAAATAATAAATAAGTGATACGAATTATTCATATCCTGTTTTTGTTTGTTTGTTTGTTTGGTTTGTTTGTTTGTTCGTTTGGTCGTTTATTCGTTCGTACGGTGGTTCGTTCGTTCGTTCGTTCGTTTGTTTGTTTGTAGGTGTTAAGTAGTAAACAAGAGACGTCTTATACGATCATTATTGCTCATTTATCACATTTTAATAATGTCTATGGAATGTTATAAAAAGTAAATTTTGCTCTACACTTCATACCCCATCCGCTTAAGAAAGGAAAGTGGAATAATAGTAGAGTTAGCTTCGCACAATAACATCGTGTGTATAGTACACGTTGTTCTCCGCCTAAACTTTCAAATATTTTTTCGATCCATTTACTCACGAGGACTATGCATGTTACATATTTCATCGTTATCAGAAAGCGTTATTATAGAAACATATGTTATACAAGTTGATTATGTTTACAAATGACTGATAGTTAACATTAAATTGACGTAGGTAAACCTTTATTTTATGACCAGTTATTCCGATTTATGTTTGAAAACTTTAGCGGCATATGTTTTTTGTATTTGTATCATTATGTTTAACCTTCATAATAATTTTGTTAGCATATTGTATGATTTTATAACATTGTAGTTAGTGATGTTCCTTTCATTTAAATTGTAATTGTATTAATTTTTCGGTGACAATAGGCATTATTAAAAAAAATACATATTAAGCACAACGCAATTAAATGCAAATATTATTACTCAAATATGTTTATTTTGTACAGTTGTAGTTCAAACAACATTCACTAATTGACAAGCACGCTTTGATTGTATTTTTCTCGCAATCGAAATAGACAACACTGTCTAAAGGAAGATTGATTGCACAGCTGTAACTAGTAAAGGCCATCGCAAATTAACCTTGACAACGATTTAATTTAAAGCATATCTTCTCGTGGACCCGATCATTGAAAGTCGTTCTGAATAAAATTTCAATGGTACGGAGGAAATCTGAGTGCCTGATGATTATGTTGCGCTTCATAAGATCTAGATTTCAGCATTTCCATGTAAACAAATACACGATGACGCCGTAGCAGTCCGATCAAACAATCTTAGCAGTGGAGTTTCGATGGTTTAACACTTACATCTAACCTTGTTATTAAATGTTTACTTAAACTGTGCTAAACACTACGTAGATAACGTTTTTTTATTCAACACATTCTCCTACATGGAGCTAGAACGTTTACTTATAAACAATGTTGTTCCTTGTGTAAAGATGATTCCAAAATTTAAATTTAAAGTACATTTAGAGGCTATGCTCAGAAATGCAGCTTTACTGAAATGAAATTGAATCGTCACTAATACATTTACCATAAAGTTTCAATTCAATTGGCTTGATAGAAGAGCGCTTTTTGTTGAAACGACGAAACATCATACAACCGATAAGGTTTTAAGCGGTTGCGATTTTAAGAGCTGGGAGTTAGTTATTGTGTTGACCTTTGCATACTCAGAATCATTGACGGTAAAAGGAAGGACTTATAGGTAAGAGTGATTTATTAGTAACTTGGTTTTTGAACCACCCGGTGAGGGGTAATACAGATTCCTTACATTTCCTTTATCACACAGTCCGGTGTCAGTAAAGAGTCGTTTCTTATGCCGATAACCATTCTTTTTTCTAAATCTTCATTATAAATGAAGACAATTTAGCTATAATGTATTTATGGTGTTTACTTTCGTGACATCATGTATCGTGACTAAACTAATAAGAAACATTTCTTAACTCACATGGAAAAATACACAGTCACAATGTGACAAAATGAGTAGTCCAAACGAGATAAGATATTAGACAACACAATTGAAATATTACATGTGAAGAAACCTTAAACAGTTATGTAATGTCCCTTCATTTTTTAGTTTAAAAACATTCAATTTATACTTAAGATCGATTCATGATTAATTGGATATTTCCATATAAAAAGGAGCGTTTTACACATACACAGCCCGTTAAGAGCTATATTACGATTTTAGAGATATTTGGCACCGATGAAATTTTAAACAGGACAATTAATATCGAAATAGGTTTTGGGTATTCATGATATTGCCTTTGTATATATTCCTTATTCCTCCAGTTTAAGGGCACTTGTAAGCGTCTACCAAAAGAAGCATGTGTTTGCTAACAGCATATGTCCATAATATCATTATGTCCCAATAATCTTGAAGAAACCATGTGAGCACAAAATGTAGTTTTGAATATATATTTCAATGCTCATAATGTTACACAATATGAATCACATTGAAAATAATTACAATAAAAATTGTATTTACAAATACGCTCCAATTATACTTATTTTTATGCGATAACATACTCGTAAATTTGTGTAGCCACACATCACAACTGCAATACAAAGAACGAAACAGCATACTTGACAAGAGGCGTGCGAAGATAAGACTTGCAAAGTGTACTTCCAGTTTTGTACATAACGGGAGTTTTTTAGCATCCATGCAAATGTCCATTTGTCGATGGTTCATTTTGCCGTTTTATCATTTTCTGTTCTTGTACAGGACACATAAATTTAAATAAATAATAGTGTGTTTTCTTTTATCCGCTCTTTTTGTTTAAATTCGATTTGATTTCCACTTGACGGCATTTATCAACTGAACAATTGAAATATTCACCTAACGAGCATGATATGTTTTGTTATCTGAATTCGAATATTATTTGATGCTCGAATTCTTAAAGATATTCAGTCTTTAAGAAACCATACAACTTTCAAATTGTAGTCCATAACATGATTTTTTTTTAAGCATGATGTTGGACGCGTGAATATCAATTTGTTAAGTTAGCTTTAGTAAATGCATATTTATTCAAACGATGTTCTTAAAAGAATTTAATTGTACCATATGACCGACTGACGACATTAAAATTCTAGTTTATCACATTTCGCTTCATTAAAAGTTTTAATACAAACGTCTCATATTTGATCACGTTAAAGATTATTGTGAACCACGCGATGATCCCTTAATATTCAATGTTTGTAATTACTTTAGCCTGGTAATGCAGTATTACATTGTTTTAAAGGGACCTGTCCACAGTTTGATAAAATGACAAAATAAAAAAAATGTTTCAAATTTGCAAATTGTACGTATATTAATGTTTCTAGCATGGTAACTAATACTGAACAATGCTATGGAAATCCGTTGCATGCATCTTTTGCCGATTAGAAAAATATTTTCTTTTATTTAATTATTGTATTATACTTGAAATATCTAGTTTATATTTATACATTTAAAGCATTTAAAAAACTTACAAACACGCCCAACTTTATCAACGAGTCCCTTTAACTTAAGCCTTATTTCATTTTGACGCGCAATCTAGAAATTGTTATGCCTTTATTTTATGTTTACTTGTTGATTTCGTGTAAACCCTGAAAAGAAAGCCGGTCGCGTACATAAATGTTGAACTGTATACATTATTCAGTAATTCTATATCGACCAATCGTGGATCTTCAAACTGGTGTTTGTCCTTGTCCACGCGTCCGCAGCCATATTCGTGCATATTTGTTTAATTGGAATACTAATAGTTCATGATGTTTCTTATCAATCTGTATTTTATCCAGTGATCGTTCATTTCACGATCAGAATTACATCATAGCGTGTTTCTGAGTAATTTTTTTTCCAGGCATCATCGTATTGATATAATTCTTCTGTCGCTGCGTTTATACAACTTTAAGAAGCCGTATACACAACTTTCAAAGACAACACATTACTTTTGATGAGTTCATTTCAAACGATTGTCGATAGTTTGTCAAATATCCCGAAAAAAAACAAGCAATCGGCGTCAACATTTTAAAATATTGAAATTCGGATGCTGAATTTTTTTACGATTTTGAATGCCAATATGTTAAATGAACCAGTAAACACTATCTTAAAAACTAGAAAATTAGGAGACAACTTTAGAATTCATACCTAGGAAGAGCTATAGTTCCTAGGTAATGCATCAAAGAACATTCTTTTAAGAGGCGTTTCCAGTTTTGTTTGTATTTTTTCAATAGGAACAAAAGAAAAATCATCAATGCTTTGTCCAGCAGAAATAAAATGTTCTGACTACATGTTCCTTGACTACATTTTTTATTAGTTTGACCAACATACTGTTTTAGACATTTTTCACGTGTTTTTAAGTAAATAACACTAGATGATGCACAATTTATGTTATTCTTAATAGTAAATTGTTTACCAAATGTAGTGCTGGTAAAACCATTTGTTTCTGTAATATAATTACAATGTGTACATCGTTTTCTGTTGCACTTCATAACTGAATGGATTTTTCTATTGTTATTATTATTAGGATTTGTATGTACAAAGATATCCTGTTTCTTGGTCTTTTGAAAGCCACTAATGGCTTATGACTATATACTTGTTTCACACTCTCATTAAGAGATAACTTAAGCAGATTACAATAATTGTTAAGAAGTTTCACAATGTTTGGCAGTGAAGGGTTATAAGTACATAGAAATGGGATATTTTTCATATTAGCTGACTTTTAACACTATCTTCTAGTGCAGCCTCCATAGATAGCATTGACGCTTTTTTGAGTGCTTTGTCTATTACCTCTTTTGGGTAATTACGTGCAAGAAAAATATCATTGAGATGAGCCAGTTCTTTTGTATAGGTATCATTATTAGAAGTGATCCTTCTTTAACGTTTAGCCTGTGAAAATGGAATATTAGCTTTACAAGACATAGGATGGCATGAAGAATATTCAATATATTGATGACAAAGAGTATTCTTTTCATGAACTGATGTTTGAATGCAACCATTATCATCCTTAGAAATATTAACATCTAAACAAACAGCACTTTCCTTAGAAAAATTGTATGTAAATTTAATTATTTGATGAAAACTATTTATTTTTCTGAGGAAATGTATCAGCTCTTTTTCGGAATGATTTCAAATCATGAAAATGTCATCAAGAAATCTAAGCCATTTAACAGGCTAAAACTGGCATTTTTTTTAGAAATGTTCTTCAAATTGGCCCATAAATAATGATGCATAACTAGGTGCCATTTTTGTACCCATGGCAGTGCCTAAGACTTACAAATAATCAACATCATTAAATTGAAAATAATTTTTGGTTAAAACTAGTTTTATAAGTTCTGATACAGAAGTGATAAAATATTCAGATTTATTATTTTTTCGTACCAAATAGTTACATGCTTTTATACCATCATCATGAGGGATATTACTGTAAAGTGAGGATACATCTAATGTAACTAAGTACGATTAGGTTGTTAAGTTTTGCAAACCATGTACTTTCTTAATAAAATCAGAAGTGTCTTTGACATAAGATGGTAAACATTCCATGTAAGGCTTTAAAAGTTTGTCGATATCGAATGGAATATTTTCACTTTAACTATTACAGCCTGATATAATTGGTCTACCTGGAAAGCCTAATGGTAGTTTAGTATCAGGCACTTTATGAACTTTAGGCAATAAATAAAAGAGCGATGTACGGCTGTCTTTTGATGGGTAAATATTTTTAACATCAATTTCTTGGCAATCAATAGTTGTTATGACATATTCTATATCTTTTCGAAACGGTTCATGTGGATTCTCACTAAGTACCTCGTAGTATATGCTATTGATGAGTTGTCGATGGGCGTCAGCAATGTAATCTTTTCTGTTCATTATTACAATTTTGGATCCTTTGTCAGATTTTTTAATCAAAATACTGTCATCTTGGCTTAAGAATTTCAAAGCTACTTGTTTTTCTTGTGAAAAATTTGACCTAATGTTCCACTTGCGCTTGGAAGTGAAAATTTCATGTGTTATGGCTTCTATGTAAAAGTCTAATATTGTATCTCGCCCAGCGGGTGGAATAAATGTGGAGTTTCCTTTTGATTGGTATTTGCTGTCTTGGTCTTCGGATGTTTGTTCATCTTCTATAGTGGTGTCTTCACAGCTTCCGAAATATTCCTTTAGTCTTAATTTTCTAGTAAATTCAAACACATCTTGTTTCAGCTGAACTGTATCCATAGTTTTAGGTGTGGGGCAAAACTTTAAACCTTTCCCCAATAATCTATATTCTGTATTGTTGATTACTTTGGTGGAAAGATTAAAAACTGTATTCTTACCCCTTTCCACTATTTTTTTAATTTTCTTTTGTTTGCACCATTAATGTCTATTGATGATACGTATAAACCGTCTGTTCCTTTTAGTGCTTGCAAGGTTTTGATCAGCTGGTTGATGGCCTGGTTTTAAAGTGGTGGTTGTTGATTCAAGGTGTTTGTCTGGTTTACTTTTGTGCCCATCTTCACGGCCTCAGCATAGCTTATCTCTTGGCGGCCTTGGGCATTCAATTTTTGTCGTTGATCACTTTGCAAATTTGTTTTGGCATCGGTAGTTTTAGGTTTGTTTACGTGTTTTGAAGTACTGGTTTTTTTATTCTCTATTTGATGTACTTTGTTTATTTGTATTTTTAGTTTTGGACTTTTTAAAGGTGGAGAATGATTTCATGTGTTTCATTCTTTTTGTTTCTTGCATCAATTAGTTTTTTTCAATTTTTTGTTTTGGTTGTTAATTATTTGGTTTTTCATATTTTCTGTCTTTTCAAAAATGCTAGCATTGATAATGTTAATCTTACCTTCATCTTTCATTTTCTCTTTTAACAATAATTCAAGATGTTGCAAGGAGCCCTTGGATTCTTGTAATTGCACATAATGTTCATCACGCACTAACCTTGCAGTCTCCATCGAAGTTTTGTACAAATTGAAATTAACATAATTATATATATTTATTTATATGTGTACATATATTATATATAATGTATAATATAATAATTACGAAATGAATGGCACGCATTCAACTGTAAAAAGATACATATCTTGCAAAACATGCATGTATAACTCAATAATAATAGTATATTGGTTTATTGCATTTTTACTAGATTTTGTTAACGATTGTCAAATTGTATCTGCATTAATTAATTAGTATAATGCTATGACATGCTATGCAGTCATCAATAAGAAATATTTGCAGGCAAATGTCTTTCGATACCGAAAGACTGACTAAGAAAAATAAATTAACATTATTATGATGAGCCGATATGACATTTAAGCTATTTTTTATTGAAGTAAAGTGGAATCTTAGTTTACTACACAAGTCAATTTTACATGTACCGAATGTAGTGTCTAAGTGATAAATAATTGTGTTTTCAGTTTGAGATCAATGTATAATAATGTACACAAATAAATGCATAATCGAACCTGAACGTACGTACATTAATAATGATGTCTTTAAATCGTTTCTGTATTTATATAACAGACCTTTTTGTCGTTTTTAGTATCATCTGATTATAATCGTTAAATGCGATTGGATGTTTACGTGCTTAAGACGTCAATAATGCCAATATAATTGTTTGGCGAATAAATATAAAACGGACAATAAGGCAAATAAATAAATAAGGTATGTACAATTCATGAAGTTGTGTGCTTATAGAATGGACTACCATGTGTAACAATTTTAAAAATCTCATCGCTGTTTATATTTGCAACAAGTGTAACTACAGAAATTTTATTTAATAACGTTAATGTCTTATAAACATATAATTATATCAATATGATACATAATTCAATAGTACGCGACCAGTGTCACTCTACAAAGCCGTGCATTCTATGATTTAAAATAATATTATGGCAAATAACTTATCAAATAACAATTAATAATGTGTATTCAAAATACAAAATAAACATATCAGGCTGGTATCTTCGGGTGCTCTGTAAAAGCCCCAGTACATAAATATAAATGAATGTAAATGGTATTACTTTGTTACAATGTTTGGTATCAAACGTTTCATTTCACACGTATGAATTAAACAATACAATATCGTATTAAATATGTAAGATGTGTGTGATAAACAATTACCTCAAATTTAAGTAATTTAGCGGGTTAAATGAGGTATTTTTCATTCTGGCCATTACGAAACGGTTTCTTAAGTTTCACGTGTGAACATAAATTTTAATAGAATGCTTTTGTACGGTTTTATAACCGTACTATGCAAGGACTTTAACACAACACTTTTTATTGGTTTATAGTATACCACATGTTTATATTTGTTACAAGTTAAATTAACAGCGTATCTTAATAGTTTTCACTTTACAAAATATACAGTATATTAAACAATAATGTACTTAGCTGATCATTTCTAATAAAATAATGTCCATATATTATTTCACTACAAGTCTTTCTTGTGTTGTGCGAATTTCAATTAATTTCAATTATTTAATAGAAGCTCAAAGCCTACGATTCTACTTCAAACAATGATTTTCGCATCCGAGAATATAAATTCACAAAGCACAACAAAGAAATGCCCAATTCATATTCCAATACTTTTATTTTATTTAGCCAGAAGAATTCGCTTCCGCGGCTAACAGATTTCGCATCGGCGGCTTCCTGACATTAAAAGCCTCTATAAATCTAACCCAAAATAAACAAGTGTAATGCATATGTCAAATATGTCATGCAAAAGGAGGCTTAAAGTAAGTCACTAGCATTCTAATGTTTGCATCTACATTTTATGGAAACAAAATACTACTTGATTCATTCTACCAATTATTGACAAGGTGTAGATTTGTTTTACAAAACCTATGTGTGTTGGATTAGTAAATGTATGATAGCTAGCTATCGTGGCCGAAAGGCCAACAATAAGTTAAACTAATAAATATTTGTAACGCTAGAAAGCATTGTCCCTTCATCATATTGGAATAATTTCTTATTGTCCAAATTACCATTCTTCTGTTAGCTTTGGGCTTTAATAATATAAAATTTTCTAAATTATGTTGTAAACAATTGCATTTTGGACCACTCAGAAGATAACGAAACATTCAAGTATTCAAGAATTCAAGATCTCATATACATGTGAGAGCTTGTTAATGCGATGTGAAAATACAAAACAAATATATTTTAAAATGTTGATAGATATTTTAAGTGGCCATTTTATTGTGTTCATTTAAATATCTTAAACAGCAGTTATATGCTTTGTATTCTGTCTTTTATATAACAGATATGTGTTGTATTGTTTATCTTTAAAGCGGCACATGTCGTTATTTGATGAAATTAACAGCATTAAGGAAAAAAAACTGCAACATTAATCTGTCACTATCAACACTTCAATGCCAGTGAACCAATCTGAAGTGCGATATCCATTGTTGTTTCTTCCCAATATTGTCACCAATGAAAAACATTATTTACTTGATTAATGTAACAACTATAAATACAAACAAAATTAATACATACGAAATGAAAACGCAATATGAAATACACAATGTATTTTATTTATGTTTTTATTTTTTTATTGTGTTTATTTTTGTGTATGACACATTTTGCAAGCATGTTAAAGGCAACAAAATCATACAATACTATTTGCGTACATCACACATTGCAATATAGGTTTACACACATGTTTTTAAGCTTTTTAGTGAACATTGCACCTATTGCATTATATGTAGAATACTCCTTTATGATCATTCGTACATTTTAAAGCACCAGAGCTGATGGTAAATTATGTTTAACTATAATGTGTGTTTTTTATACAATCAAACATAAGACATATGTGTACACCACACATTGCAATATCGGTAAACAACCATGTTATTTTAAGCTTTTAGTGAATATTTCACTTATTGCATTATATGTATAATACTCCTTTATGGTCATTCGTACATTTAATGTACCAGAGCTGCTGGTAAACTATGTATAACTATATTGTTTGTTTTTATTACAACCACACATAAGATTAAGATATAATGATCACGGTATAATTTATATATTTATGTTTATATCATGATTGGTTTCCTAATGAGGATTTAAAGCACATAGAGCGACGCATTTCTTCATAAACATCGTTTTTAGGTTGTTGGATATTAACGGCTGAGTTAAAAAAAGACGCACCACAATAAACCTCATGACGCTCTTTAAAATCTCCTGTAATACATCGTAAAGAACGGTAAAATAAGAATTAATTTCACGAATATATTTATATATTTTAATACACAGAACTAAAGAAATTGTCTAAACAATTCGATTTATTTAAAACAAATGTGTAAATAACCGCACACACGTGATTTATAATATTATGTTGTTGAAGATTTTGAGATAATAGTTAACATTAATTTTGATAACGATATTACTTCAACAAGATTTAAGAGTCAATAATAAATACTTAAATATATTTCTATTTTATCAACACAGGTATTAAAAGTACGGCCCATTACGAGCTATGATCTTGATTGACATGACCGATTGACCTAATCTCACAAAGTTATCAATATGAATGGCATATGCTAGTTATGACGCAAATATGCAATATAATTACGTTAGATCCGTTTGTACTGGCCTAGTGATAACACAGACCGTACTGGCAATATTAGTAGCCGTTTCAAGGTAATTAAGGTTCGAAAATGCCAATGCGATGGAGAAAAGCCAGATAAAGAGTATGTCCAAATTTATGTGACGTTTTCGCATGCCTGGTAAAAGTGGATATTGATTGTCAATGTATCTGAAATGACAAGACACTATATTTATACCATGCGTATAGTGCTTTAACGGCACTGACAAGTGTCGTTCTAACTTGAATTTGTTTGTTAACAATGAGAATAAAACTTGACATTGCGTGATCATTATAAGATACCGTAAGTTTTACTATTGCTCCGGTTTCGGTGTATGATCGCATTCATGAACACATGTACAAATAATGAACTTAATAAATAAATAATAAAAGCTAGTTTGAAGAATTCTGCCAAAAGAAGGTAGGATATAAATTATTATAATTATGATATGCTGTTCATTGTCAAGTTCAAACGCTTCCATAAGCTGTATGATAGATGGCAAAAACTTAGGTGAGAATACCGTTTTTAAAGCGATATTTAAGATATCAAACACGTTTCTCATATTTTGCTTCATACACATAAGTTACGTTACTCTCTATTCGACAATTGTTATTAAAACATACAAAAGGGCTCTTTGATTGGCTTTATGAACCTTATCAACAAACATAGTTTTATAAAAAGTTTGGATTGTTTCTTGAACGGCAGAATCGAATAAATTAAATTGCATACAATCTCTTGAGTCAGAATTGAATAAATTGAATGACATACTGCTTTTAAGGTGAACGTTACATACCATAAGTAAATATCCACCATGAGATTTAATATAACATGGGCTATAATATACCAAGATCTCTTATAGCAAATTATCTATTATAAAAGTAAAGGTACGTTGCATGTTATAACATTAGAAAATGAAAATATCGCTATACTAATTTAAAGTGTGCTTGATGATAAAATATAACAGATGTACACTACAATGTTTCGGTGTCATACATAAATAAAAGGGAATTGAAAAAAAAACAGTATTCGTCGACTGACGATAAGTAATTTAAGGCCTGTATAGGTTTGTAACTAATAAGCTAGAGTTATTAATATTTACAATGTAAAAACTTATATTGCAAGTTAATTCAGCGCATTTAATATTTACATAAGACATCTTCACATGCGTAGTCTGCCTTTTGGCCTTTAGTTGTATTGTTTTGTATTGTTAACAGAGGTGATGCGCGCCGAACATGGTTTAATAATGTGTCGTCTAGCAACCATACAAAGTACAAACTAGAACTTTATTTATTTAATATTCTTTCTAGAAGGACCATTGCTATTGGTTCAATTACGTTTGATTGATGATGTCGTATTTGAATATAAGTTTATAAAGTATAGCCGTAATCTGTATTCTGTATTTAATTTTCTTTCCGAATTGTTAACATCAAAACCATGTTATTATTTTCTTTAAAAAGCCAATAAGCTACACAATATTTCGTTTGAAAACAATCGATAAACACGATATTTAGTAAGGAAGTTTGAGCATATTCTGCATGTTTCAAGCTGTTACAAATAAGACAATTATTCTGCGTTAACGTCAAACAGTAAATGAAATGAATGATTAAGCAATGGTTTTGTAAGAAAGCAAACAATAAACTTGCAATATTTGGTTTTCATAGTTTTATTTTGCCTTAATGGTGCATTTTATGATTTACTTTCGCGAGAATACAGATTTAATAAAACAAAATAAAATTACATCACCGCTTGTAAAAATGAGATCATATGTTCGGTTATGTTGTTGCTTGTTAATTCGTACAAGTTTATTCGAAAACATAGTATCACCACGTTAATTGAATAAAGTAGATACATGCATACTGAAGAGAGCATATACCCGTTTACAATTCTGCATTTCCGATCTTATCAACTATATCGTACAAGTATTACAATAAATAACACAAATGACATTAATTGACATCTAAACTGAACAAAATGATCAGGACAATATTGCTTCTATACGCACACTGTGCTGTTTTTTAATCATTGCCACAATTGTGAACTCGTTACTTGTTGCCTTATACCGAGTAGGAGATACGTGTTTTTTATTGGCCCCGTATTGTTTGGTCGATTATTACAAACATTTTAGTTAAAGGATACATACACACTTTTTATGTTTTCATGATTAAATATGATTATCATATACATATAGTTATTGCATAAGCATATACATGCGATATGGTTACTTTTATTCCAGAATTAGTATACCGATGGTTAGATAATGAATATCATGATGAGTTTTCAAGAGTACAATGTAAACTTGTAACACAATGCATTTTAATCAACTGGCATGCTTTGGATATTAGAATTAGACGCCTATGCAATTGTGATGCAAATGTGATTATATTGAAATCATCCCTTTCTATTTAAGTGATGGACTGTGTTCGTGACACTTACAATTGAGTATTAAATGCAAAAAAGCATATGCCGTTATTATTGAATGTCATTATTTATCACCTCCGCATTGAACTGACGTTAGAATACATAAAGCATTATATTAAAAAAAAACTCCCTTGTGTATAAAATGTTGATTAGTATCTCACATCCTCATTAGACCAATATGGCTTCATATGAGGGGAGTAACAATGCGATAGATAATCAAACATAATGTAACCTTTGATGTGCACCTCAATTGATTCAATCTTAGATGTCATTAGCTTTGCAGTGATTTTCTCTATCGCTGGCAAATGAGCTATAACCCTGACAATCGATGTGTCATTTGTACTCCTTCGTGCAGTACTATGACGGACAATCACACATGGATTGTGTTGGTTGAATATATTTAGTGAAGTAAATGAAAATATTAGTTTAAACCTATTTATTTAGGTTATTGGCATCGTAAGCCTATGGTTTATTGAATTGTTGTCGAGCCCGTTTCCTTGGACTTAGAACCAGTGTGTGTGGAGAAGTTCTAAAGAATTCTCCGAAACTGGGGATCGAACCCGTTACCTCCATATCGCTAGGCAGACACAATATCAACAACACCATGGCAATTTTAAAGTGAAATGAAAAATGAAAATCTTAAATAAATGTATGTTTATTTACTTTTACGTATTAATTAACTAATAATTCAGCCATAAACTATTAATAGCACGCCATATATGTAAATATAGCAGAGCCAGTAAGTGCTTTATAATGCCAAGTTCTTCGATCATAAAATATACCCACGTTTTCAGTGGACTTCGTATGTATCAAACGTAGGAAATATAGTTGGTTATAGAATTATTATATGCATGAATACATTGTTTTAACGAAGCTTGATTGCGTTAAGTAAGTAAATGTAGGAGAGTGAGTGTGTTGGTGTATTGAATATTTCGTTATATTCTCTGATGTCTTTTTATAAACGAGATAAATATCAAGTTACGCAGAACGAATTTTATGTGCAGAAATTAAGTAATTTGCTTTATAATAGAGTTAGTTTGTAATAGTGTTGGCCTGTTGTAAAGTAAACGCTATTGTTACAGTTAACGCATACTTTAGCGTTGATATAAGTTCATTAACCAATCGGAAAATACATGCCGGTTACATTCCCAATAAGCAAATCTTAAGTAATTTAAGACTAAATTTATAAGTTTGGTTTATTGGTATGTATGCTACTTGAAAATAAGTATTTAGAGATATAAGTTGTGAGAACATTCTTCGACATGACCCGGTTACATTATATTATATAATATTATTTTTAATAAAGATACATTTATTTGATTAGGTGTTTATTAATTAATTGCCATTTGAGTGCTATGTCAATTATATACTGATAAGTTAAAACATTTTATCAAATTAATCAACGTGTTTTATACCAACGTGTTTGAAAATAGAATGGTATGCCTAACAAATTCATATTTTAAAATTGTGTACTGTAATACTTGAAATTGTGATCACTTGTTATATTATTTTGAGCTTACTTTTTATTCAACATGATTCGATTTAAGCGACAAATGACATCGTCTTAACTTCGGTAGCATAATAATGCTTTTTACAATACGCATTCATCGTAACCAATACAGTTTCACAAAACCTTGCAGGTAATAAGACGCAAGTTAACTAACCATTTAGAAACAAACACACTTTCGAAAATAAGATAGTGTTGCATAATATCGACATTAGCTAAATCGATAGAATTCAATTTGTTCTGCGCTTACATGTCCACGTTCTTAGATGGTCCACTCAAAGCAAGAATCATGCAAACAAATATAAACGGTTATCTCTGGCGTTCTTACGACATCAGACACCATACCTCTGTCTGTAACCTGATCCAACGAACTTAAACAAAAAATGCGTTCGGACTTAGTTACAGTATAATGACATAAACGATGTCACTTCCTTGCTTTGTCTCGCATTACATCACGCGAATGTGTTCAATAGAAACAGTATTATCGGATAGAAAAGAAAGGTAAATGAATAGTTACCTAACGGTAAAGGAATTAAAGAAGGCGCTATCCGATTGTAAAAGTTTATAGAAATCTTATTTATTTAGATGTGCCATCAGTGAATACATATACATATTTGCTGGTACTTTTTGATAGTGAAGTTCGTGATGGTCGATCTCTGGCCCACATCAAATAGTCTGCATTTATGAAGGCTGTTATCTTCAATGCTCACTCGACACGACATACCGTAAATACCAGTAGGCGAAATGGTGTACTACAACAGTGCACTTATTTCGAGCATGATTAAGTGGAGTTGAATTAATGAATTGCATAAAATTAACATATAACAGTATAAACTATAAAACACATCACACATTAAAACCACTATAACTGTATTATTTTCTTGCATTCAAACAATATAAACCACCAATTCCTTTTTACTTTTTGATTATTCAAATGCGATGACCCTAGCATTAATCACTTTAGGTTCATCTGTGTCTTGTATTTTCTGTATATATTATTTTGTGTGAAATTTTCTTTTCTTCTGAATATTGCTGGGCAAACGTGATAAAAGATATGTGGTTAAACTGGTTTCCATAACAAAGTGCTTTTTAATTGACTGTTCTTAGACACCCCATCTTAAACTTTTGTTTTATATTATTATTTTAAACTGTCGTGTTGCGTATATTGTCCCGTCTTGTAAGCCACTTTTCACTGATTTATATATAAAAAATAGCATCATATATTTATGAGGGTTCATTTATCGTTTATCTTGATAGGTATTTATAGATAATTTTCACCATCACATAATGTTTACATCCCTAAGCATGTTTCGGATAGCTAAAGCACACGCAGGCTATTTTTTTTTAGAGGAAACATACTTCCTTGGTTCGGTATATGTATATAATGAAAGTATCGTAAACATAATATATGATCCAATCGCATAAAACATGAATTGACCATGCAACATATCTCGAAAATGTTTTCATTGTAAATTCAGAGAGTCAAAAAGTAAGAAAGTTATTATCTTTAGCAAGAAACATTTTGAGTGTATGGCATCGTATGATAAATGATACACGTAGATGATAGTTTGTAATACACTGTGAAAAATAGTTTCTGTCCAAATAGACATTCGTTTAAGGGTTGTTTATTGCCATTATTTGGTGACATATGGATGACGTTCAAGAAAACGCCATGCAACCCTACGCGATTAAACATCTAACCCAACAATTCCTATTACTAAGCTTGTTTCTTACTTGCACAGAAAAGACCGATCGGCTATTGAGAATGTATAGGCGTTAACCCGAGCGAAGCTAACGTTATCGAGGAATAATGAAGCAATTATATCCCTCTAATTGGCCGATAAAGTAATCGAAGATTAACGTAATTTTGGGAGGGTATAATACATATACACCGCGAACTTTTAAAAGAATCTAATCACACTATTATTAAGGTAATGATTGCTTCGTATTCGATTTCAGCATTGTACGTATAGATGCGACTTTACTGCTTTTGTCTGACCAGTATGCAAGTATCGAATCACGTACACTATATTGAGCTAGATGTGGATATAAGCAGATATAATAAGGAGAAAATGGACAACTTCAAATGATCAATATATTCGCACCATTTTCAAATATGTCTTATAAATCTTATATATGTGTATCGATAACTATTTGTTATAAATGACTGTCCATTTATTGTACTGAACAACACTGGTCCTTGAAGACAGTGCATTTTCATAGCGCACTATAAACAAGGTTAGTTTAGAAGTGAGGACAAAATGCGAATCTAGTTTAACATACACTATCGACATCCCTTTCATAATAAAGTATTATAAGCTCACAAGAAGGTTGAAACAAACTAAGTTCCAGTTGCATTATGTTTATGTGAACACCAATTTAAAAAACAAACATTGTTCTTCTCTTTCATTATGTATTCAAAGCTGGCTCGAAGCCATCGCAATTGCCGGAGGAGAATATTCAAACTGCAACTTAAAGGTCCGTTTGAAATATAAAACAAGTCTTTTCTATTCTAGCATGTGCTTAATGCCTGTTTGAAGAACAAATTCTATTTCGTGTGAAGTGATTATGGTCAAAAGCGAATCTTCATAATATGCATGCGTTTTTAAACTGCGATCGTTTGCAAGGGTGGAAGGTGCATTCTGTTTCTGACACTTCCTACGGTGGACCACTTGTTAAATAGTTGCATACGGAAAAAAACATTAAAATGCAAGCTGTCCAATAGAAGTGAAAACATTACTGAACACATTGATTGGTAAAACTCAACCTTAATAATAATGTCATGTAGGTAAAATGATGAAATCCTTCACAGTTTAAATATAAAAACAACTTTTTTAAGGCTGTATAGTACGTTGTTGTTTTATGTTTTTTTCTACAAAATGCATCGTTAAACAATATATTATAGTAGCAATTGATCTAAATGATATACATCCCTGCCAAAAAACTTCATTACTAACCGTGAACGACAAATATCAAACCTGGACTATTAAAAACAAATCAATATGTTTACCGCGTCAACTATACATAGATGGCGTCGTCTCAATCTCCACGCAGAGTTGTCGTTCAGCATGCCATATTGCCCCAAAACTGGGCAAAACCAAACAAACGCATTCAAAGTATATTTGATTTTGAATTTTTAGGATCAGAGGCGTAAAATAACGAAATAGGAATTTTAAATTTACGATGCATCGTGCAAAAACTTGCGAGTTTTAATTCAACTATTTGGAACTATTCTATTGCCCATTTACGCAGATGGAATCATTCCACGCACTTCACAAATGTAAACAATTGAACATAATTTGTATCGAGTGACGTTAGGCATTGCTTCGTCGTATGTATGTATGTATGTACGTTTGTTAACATCAAAAAACATATCAATTTTATAATAAGGAATTAAGACTGATATAAGATAGTATGGCATGAGATGGTTTTCTTTAATGCAGTGAATGGAATGTATCCGTCGTGCAAGAGATTGTTAAGTATACTGTAACCTCCATGATGAACGCTTGGAATGATCACGGCATGAATGAGACGCTTTAATAAAAATAGTCCGTTCTGAGCCCATCGCAGAGGTGAATGTAATGTAACCGTCGTGCAAGATATTGGGCGTCGTCTGTTCAGTAATATTGCTTTCCGGTTAGCGCGCTGGTTGTTTCACACGCCTCTCACCAAGGCGACTAGGGTTCGATCCCCGATCAAGGCGCAATCTAGCGTGGTCAGTACGTATCATACCGGGCAGGAAAGATTCCTTGTGAGTACTCCTTTCATAAATATAATATAAATAGCTGCATATATAATAACTTCGTATGTCTAGTACGTAGTTTAGGTAGGAGTTACGGGCTACACCGCGGGTCCAACGCATAATTCCGCCTGAGGCGCGAAAGGACCTCATAACCTTCCAAAAAACTCACTGCGTTGTTATCCGTAAGACCGTTGCGTAAATTACGATTTCCGCATTGAACGAGTTGCTTTAATACAAATAACGTTTCTTTCATTAATCACGTAATTCGTTAAAGAATGAAAGATTTAACGGCCTTATTTTCTTCGTCTCGTAATCGCCGATTTAGAAACGAGATGTCTATTATAAGAACATCAGCCCATCAACTAATGATTGGATAACGCGGATGTATACATCATGTATGGAAAACGTATATAAATCCATGCTTTAATATACTTTCTATTAATATCTTCGAGAACAGTATATTGATACCAACTTATATAGTCCACCCACTATTAATATGTGTATATATATACACATAGAATCAGGCGATTCATTTTTCGATAGACCTAGATTACTACAGATCCAGGGCAAAACAGTTATATTTACAATATATTTGTCGAAGCAATATTGGGTTGGGTAGCCGGGAGAGATAAGGAATTATTGCATAAACTCTATCTATAATGCCCTCTGGCGGGGTGCAGAAACTTGGCAAAAGGAGGGCTTGAACGGGAGAAATCGTGTATTAACAATTTTTTTTTTTCATTTATTTTTCACATTTCTTTACATTGTAGTTTACATCCATAATTACTAGAATACGGAAAAACATAAGAAAGTGTATGATAATAATGTACATTTTGAACTATAACATATCAAATATTTAGCGTATGCGTGATTATATTTTAAAAATTGTTTATATTGCCAATGTTAGATAAAGAGCTTTGTGATTTATAGCAAAAACATAAAACTAATAACTATGTTTACTAAACATAGAGATTTTATATCTAGAAAAAGTAAAGAAAATATTTTACAACAAGATTTGTTTCAATGGAATTGTTGTAAGTATTTGTTATTGTTTTTAGAAGGATTTTTTTTTTATTAAATTGTTTTGCCATAAAATTTGTCTGGGTAGCATTATTTGTGGTTTGTAGAATGTATGATTCACCTAAATTGAATCCATTTTTTTTGGTGTTGTTCATATTTATTTTTTACAAGGGCAATCTCAGATTCAATTTTTATTCTGGTATTTAGGTATTCAATAAAGTGAGGAAAGGTTGGTATGCATTTTTTGTATTTCATTTTAAATATAAAAGATTTTAATAGTATCACAATAAAGTTAAAAACATCAGAGTGTAGTTTTTTCTCAGTGCATCCAAAGAAAGCATGAGTTTTATTTATTTCAATTAATATGTTTTGACTGGCAAGAAACGTTTCCATCTTTTTCCATATTATTTGAATGTGTTGACACTCCCAAAATAAGTGGTCTATTGTTTCGATATGTGATTGACAGAAATCACATAATGTGCTGTTGCTTAGTTTGCATTTAAAAAGATATGTGTTTGTGGGGACGATTCGCATGATAAATTTATATTGAAAGCTGCGTAAAGACATGTCGATGGTTGAAATGTGGGGAACAATATGGATTTTTTTCCAAGTGGTTGAGTCTATATCGGTAAAATTCGTGTTCCATTTGTTTTCAAGAATGTCATTGTCCTCGTTTTGTAACTGAATATTGTATATGAATTTATTAGGATATTTTGTTTTGATTATTGCTTTTGACAACGTTTCGTCTGGTTGATTGATATCGAGGTCATGAATGCTTTCTTCAGTTTTATATTCTTTTGGGATTGATGTGATTAGGGTATTGAATTTCATAAAATCATTGTTATTGATGTCGTAGAGGTATTTAATGTTTTCAAAATTATTCATGGTTTTATTTCTAAAGTCAAAAAGTTGATATACGTATTTTATCCCTCTGTCATACCAATCGCGATAAAATAATGTTTTTCCGTTTGCTGTTATTGACTTGTTATTCCATATTATTTCCTTTTTGATGCGTTTTTGTGAATGTCGTGACTTGTATATTGTATTTGCTGCAGACCACGATGTAATGACGTCGTGGAAAAAAGTGTTACCTCCGCTTATTTCTGTTATAGTTTTTTCACTAAGTTCGCTTTCAAAAATTAGTTCGTTTCCATATTTATTTAATATCAAGTCCCATAAAAGTTTCCATTTACCACAGTTTTCTGAGTCTAAATATCTTTTTATCCAGCTACTTTTTATTGAAGTTAAGAATTTATTAATGTTTGTAAGGTTTAAACTACCACTTTCATACTTTTTATATAAAGTTTTTCTTTTAATTTTGTCCGGCTTGTTGTCCCATATAAAGTTAAATATACTGTTTGTTATACTATTCAGTATTGAGCTCGATGGGTTTGGTAAAACTGAAAATGGGTAGATTAATTTTGGCAACGCAAAAGTTTTAATGACAGTAATTTTGCCCATTAAGGTAAGTTTCCTGTGTTGCCATTGTTTTAAACATGTGTTAAACTCATTTAGCTTTGGGATTAGATTATTTTGTAAATTCAACTCACTTTGGTTACAAAAAGTAATTCCTAAAGTTTTTGCTTCTTGAGATGTCCAAATAAAAGGTCTTTCATTGCAGAATTTGATGTTGGTTTTGTTCAAGGATCCAATTCGTAATATCGTTGATTTCGCGGTATTAAGGTTTAGTCCTGATATCTTTTTGAATTCATTTAGGGTTTCCACCAATGCTCTAAATGATTGCTCGCATCCATTGATGAAAAAAAGTTGCGTCATCGGCGAAGAAGGTTTGTTTTATTTCTTTTCCCAATACATTTATTCCTTTAATTTTGCTATTTTGCTCAATGTAGTTTGACAATAGTTGCAAGCATATAATAAATAATGTGGATGATAATGGACAGCCTTGTCTGACTCCTTTTTTTATTTCAAAACTATCTGAAAGATGCCCATTGTTTATGATTAGACTTTTTATGTTAGTGTAAAATACTTCGACCCATTTAATCAGGCTTGACCCAAAATTCAATTTCTTAAGACATTTTAGTATAAATGAATGGTTAAGGCTATCAAAAGCTTTTTCAAAATCTGCAAAAAATAACAGTCCAGGTTTTTGTTTTACATTTAAGTGTTCTATTACATCAAATATCAAACGGACATTTTCTCCAATGTATCGATTTGTTCATAAATCCGGTTTGGTCAAAGGATATAATTTCAGGTAGGCATTTTTTAATTCGGTTCGCGATGGTTTTTGTAGCAATTTTATAGTCTGTATTTAATAAACTTATAGGTCTCCAGTTTGCGAGATAATCTAAATTTTTTCCTGCTTTAGGTAGAAGTGTGATAATACTTTGTTTTTGCAACTCAGTAAGTTCGCCTTTACCAAACGAATAATTTATTGAATTTATAAAATAGGGCTTCAGCGTGTTCCAAAACATTTTATAAAACTCGACTGTTAGGCCATCTGAACCTGGGCTTTTGTTGTTACTCATTTCTAACAGTGCGATTCCGCATTCATATTCGTTAAGTTTTCCTTCACACAATTGTTTGCTTTCGTTGGTTAATGTTTTAATTTCAGTGCTGAAAAAAATGTTGTTATCATCTTTTTCTTCTGGTAAATCATTTTTAAACAGGTTTTTATAGTATCTTACTTCGGCTTCCATGATTTCATCCTTTGTTTTAAGTGTTTTACCATTTTCGAGAAGTGTATTAATTGCTTTTCTTTCGGCATTTCTCTTCTCTAGGTTTGCAAAATAGGCTGTATTATGTTCATTGTTTTCTATTTTGATAGCTTTAGCTCTAAGTATTGAACCATTTATTTTTGTTTCATAAATTTGTTCTAGTTTCAGTTGTTTTTGTTTGATTAATTCTGAAAGCTCGTCGTTATTGTTATTTATATTATTATTATTATTATTATTATTATTATTATTATTATTATTATTATTGCAAACCATTTGTTTTTCGATCAGGCGAATCTCCTCTTCCAATGTGTTTTCTTCTATTTGGGTTTGTTTCTTTTTGTAGGACGTATATTTAATAGTTTCATTTCGTACAGTACCTTTTATAATTTCCCAAATTGTATTCGGATTTGAGTCTGGGTTAGCATTTACCACATCGTTTATACTTATCTTAATCTTTTCTTGATATTCAATATCTAATAAAATAGAGTTATTTAATTTGAAATAACCTGGGCCTTTTCCTAAAAGAGATTCGTTGATTGATAAATATACTAGAGAATGGTCGGTTTTATATCCAGGTTTTATGCTACATATATTGATTAAGTTACATAAGTTTTCAGATATCAGGAAATAATCAAGTCTACAATGTATTGGTGGTTTTGTATTTGAATGCCAGGTATATTGTAATTTTTCTGGGTGTTTAGTTCTCCAAATATCTGTTAGTTCGCATGTCGATATTATATTTAGAAGAATATTTCTGCATTTTGAGTGTGTTTTATTACTTCCATTCTTCTTATCTATATTTGTGTTCAAGACAGTATTAAAGTCTCCACCTACGATGTATGATTTTTCATTATGCTTGAGCAGGTAGTTTTGTAGTGTATTAAAAAGTGTTATGTCGTCAGAATTTGGTCCGTAAACGTTAATTAATGTGATAATTTTATTTTGAATTTTAATATCGGCAGAAAGTAATCGACCCTCTATAATTTCTGTGCTTTGGATAATTTCTATATTGCTTTTAGGATGAATAAAAATCCCAACCCCTTCGCTGTTTGTTTTATTTCCACTATAAACGAATTTCCCGGGCCAATCCTGTTTCCATTTTTCAAAATTATCTTTTGATAAGTGGGTCTCCTGTAGCATGTATATTGAGTGATTTAAACCTTTAAGCCATTCAAAAATGTGTAATCTTTTGTTTTTATTGCTTAAACCGCGAACATTAACTGTTGATATAAAGGATTCCATCGATGATTGTTTATATAGTGTGCATAGTTTTTATGGCAAAACAATTGTTGTGTGAACGCATATTGCGTTTTTATATTGAGATAGAAAGAAATCATTTTGTATTGTGGTCGTAAAAACGTAGATCGTCTTATTGTGTAAAAACATTATTTACTAGTGCAAAATGTCATGTTTAAAATTACACATGAAATGTTTGCAAATTATTGGAGGTAGTTCAATAGTAATATGAGATGGATGTAGAAAAGATTTGTATCAAAAAGTAAAAAACAAAAAAAACAAAATGATAACGTAGAAAAGGAACGTTAATTCACAAATTAACACGATAAATGTGACAAATAGAACAACAATAGAAAACGACTATGCATACACGTTTTAAGTATCCCTTTGTCCATGACAAAATGCGAAAAACAAAAGTGGACAAAGAGATCATAACGTGTTCTGCTAAAATGCATGCCTATCTTTACCTATTTTCACACCATTTTCTTGGTAGGGATTTTTGTAACAATTGTTTGCTCTAATTGTTTTATTCCAAGAAAAAAAATGTATAGGTAGTTAGAGTTTTCTTGATAGTTTATAATTAAGGCATGTAAATTATATGTTTTATAAGCCTCATTTGACGCTATGCCATGTTTTAATTTACATAACGTAAATTACATTGTTTGTTGCACTAATAATCATGTAAAAGAAAGGTAGTTAATTTGAATGTTCGTATAAGTAAACAATTTATTTATAATTAAATCTAGATTTCAAATTAAATTTAATGAATATAAAAATATGAAAGTACTTTGGATATTTGCTGTTACAGACATATTATAAACATACAACATCAGGTTTTTTAACATCGTTGTTCTTGATAAACTTTATCATATATTGTAGTGCATTTAATTACAATGGTATATTAGTGCGCATTTTTTAGAGCGCTTGTTGTTTTTAATACATAACATAAGTTTCTAACAATAAATGTTACATTATGGCTACGCCGCATGTAAAGTGTCACCTTATTTATAGAGATAAAATAGTTGTATTTACATAACGTAAATTACATATATTGTTGCACTAATAATCGTGTAAAAGAAAGGTAGTTAATTTGAATGTTCGTATAAGTAAACAATTTATTTATAATTAAATCTAGATTTCAAATTAAATTTAATTAATATAAAAATATGAAAGTACTTTGGATATTTGCTGTTACAGACATATTATAAACATACAACATCAGGTTTTTTAACATCGTTATTCTTGATAAACTTTATCATATATTATAGTGCATTTAATTACAATGGTATATTAGTGCGCATTTTTTAGAGTGCTTGTTGTTTTTAATACATAACATAAGTTTCTAACAATAAATGTTACATTATGGCTACGCCGCATGTAAAGTGTCACCTTATTTATAGAGATAAAATAGTTGTACCAGCTGTGTAATAATAATTTAGGCATGTATCTGTTATATTTTCTAGTGCTCATTTTACTTTATGCTTTTGATTTAAATTAATTATTGTGTTGCATTAGTATCAATGTAATTGAAGGGTAGTTAATTTGAGTTTTTCGTATAAGTAAACAATTTATTTATATTTAAGTCTAATTGCATTTAAATTTTAAAGTATACAAAATTTAAACATTTTTAGTTTCTTATTGTAGTATTTTGAATATTTATTGTTACAGAAATATTATAAAACATACAACAGCATGCATTTTTTTATATCCTTAAAAAATTACAGCAACAAAACAACAACAACAGCAGTATGTCTGTATCCTCTTACAAATTTCAAAAATAGAAGATTAATTTACAATACTACGTGGATGACGCAAATAAGTTGTAAAAATGCAAAACAACATGGAACGACAATTCTGAATATGCTTAAGAGAAAAACAATGCAAAAACACTGAAAAATAACTGATGCGCTGTGAAAAAAAAGTGTTACCTTATCAAAGTGCCACATCATACTATTATATTCGCGCTTCTTTTTTAAAATAAGTAAGTGTATACAGCAAGCACTTTTTTTAATCGTGTATTAACAATGCGATTCACGTGCCGTTCAAGCCCTGTTATGTGTTTTTCATATCCATAATCTGGTCCACGCGCAATTTCTTCCCTTCTCCAGCCTTCGACGACTTTTCAAGCATAAATGCGGAACTGAATAAGCACCAGTTTCCTCATGCATGCAGGGATAATGACTATTTCAATCCACTTTTCAAGTTATACCATCTGCACTCTCTTGACAACAGCTTTATTTTATTGGCAACGTCAATGAAGTTAAGGTTATTTACTCAACACTTTAAAAGACTATGCTGTAAATGTAAGTGTTTATGTACTTTCAACGTTCCTGCTGTAAATTCCAAAATAATTCCTCAATTCTTACTTAGCGCGGCTGCATTTCAACTTTGCATTAATCCACTGTTAAAACACATTTTAAATCGAAAACTGCCTATCCAAAGGTAAAGCCTCGTCATTTGGGATGATGACCGAGTGAGGCATATGCAAAACACAACCTTGAACTGTATAGAAATAATCGAATTATTTTGTCGATGTCGAATGAACAAAACAGATTGTTTTCAATGTTATTTAAAATTATTTTGGTATGTGTGATTTGTTTATGCAATTATAGCGAAAATACACATTTTCTCGGACATGATCATCTGCGGGCGCTCTCAAAATCCGTTCCTGCCCGAGTGCGCAACGGATTTTTCGAGCGCCCGCAGATGATCATGCCCTCGAAAACGTGTATTATCGCGATATGCAGACATCATTTTTCGGTCAGAAATGTCATTTTTTTCTTATCTTACTGACGCTGCTTGACATTATGTATAAGTGTTTGACAGCTGTTTTACCGACCGCACTTGGTTATGTTTATTTTTTAAGAATGGATGAAAAATCGTATTTGTTCCAAATGACGTAAGTCAACAAATATGGTATTAACGTATCATCGCAGGGGTCATAAACTAATGACAGCTAAGACAGACATTTTGGAAAATTAAATAAACTATAAAGATTGCGTCCACAACACAAAACAATCGAGATTGTAGGAAAGAAACATACTAGTATACTAGAGGATGTATTAAGTTGCACTGGTTTGTTAAGAATTCTCCCAAATTTATTTAATATTGGTTTTTATTTCATTATTACGAATTCAATTGAATTAATGCATATCCAATAATTGTAAGATATTGAAGAAACAGAGAACATGTACGCATGAACGTTATCAGTAATATGAGCCCAGCTTGGTTTACCGATATATCATATTCCACAATCATAGGAAAGTCAGGAAGCTTGGACGCGAAACATGATGTCATGATATGGACGTTTTTAATAGGATCTCAAAGTTCATTTTTATGGGTACATTTTGTCGCCAAATTAGACCAATAAACACTATACACCATGAACAATTAATGACAGAAAACCAGAACTAGTGAAACAGCTAATGAAACGAATTCGGGGGTTATGGTTTCTCAAACATTCAATAGGTCCATTTCAATTACTACAATTTACAACCCCCAGGATGTCCTCGCTTTGTCATATGAGTTCCGGCATGAAAAGTCTAACCAATGAACATCATGTTATCAAAATGTGTGTCGTGTACTCTTGTTAAGGATGATGTGTGTAACAGAGCAATACAAATGTTTAATAAATCGGACAAGGAATTATTCATATATTGTGTGTCGAACATAATATGTGATCTGGAAGTGTACCAGTGATGTTAGACGCGAATGTTTTGGCAACATGTATCTGTACTGATATTAATTCTGTACGATTTCCATGGTAAGCCTTTACCTAAGTAACTTTCATCGGAACCAACTTCATATCTTTTCTGGATCATTAACAACGGAAATAATTTTGAATCAAAGATGAGGCAAATACGATTTCAAAAAGACCTTCTATTGGATTCATAGAACACCTTATGGGTAAAATGTTAAGTGTAATATGGCAAAACAAGCCGTATCATGAATGTGTGTGACGTCATTTAATTATTTTGGCATTATAAAGTGTTTTCATCCCTTTAAACATATAGTTACACAAACTAATAACAAACTTGTGTAATCAATCAACTTGACTTAAAAGCCGTGTGTTGATACATGTCGTTCATAATATATATCATAATTAGTGTTCATTTGCCACCCATGTTTTTTTCTTTTTATAATAACACACGTGCTTCCTTAACGAAAGAAAAAAATGAATACGTTTAATGCATCGTTATAACAGCAATAAACATGTTTGAATGATTATGAATTGCATCACACTTATTATCATTTTCTCATGTTGTTAATACAGCATACTACGTCACAAAATTAGGCTAGTATTTGTTAAGCATTAAAATGTACACTATATGCATCGGTAATATTAAATGGAATCAGGTACACAATCCTCACTGTTTGGCTTTAAAAACTCGCCTTGTGTCTTGATGAAATTTTCCCAATCTAGGACTTTCCGCACTTACATATTATGACACCGAAACGTGCGTTTGGAAATATAATTTTAAGTACTTAGATCGGATACTGAAATTATCAGATGCATTTTAAACAAATCAAGCATAAAGCGAGTTTACAGCATGCACGATCATGCTTCAAATCAATAAAAGAAATTAGCGTGTAGATTGACTCCTCATTTACAATATAACTCATTTTATAAGAAGCGGTGAGGAAATGAGTGAAGAATACTCGTGAATGAAAACCTGATAATTTAACGCAAGATCGAGTTGTATGTCAAGGGTTTATTTTACCTCTTTATTACGTGCAATGCATTTGTTTGTATAGAAAAAGAGATATATATCTCAATTAGTTTAAATTATATGTGGACTTTGTTGCATCCGTCTCTCGGATTAATGTTTAAAGCCCAATTTTAATTCTATTTATTCAAGTCTTAGACCTCTTTAATTAAACAGATCAATTGCTACTTATGGTTAATGAAGCCAAAGTACATAATACATATAAAAATTGTCAATACTATTCCAATAAAAATGAATTCAACGCAGCATTTATCAAAATCGTATTCTTAACGTAGAGATCTCGATGACTATCATCTATCTTTTTACATCATTTAGAACAGTTCATTATGTTTTCTGAAGAGGTACTCAAAAGCGGAAATAACTGCTGTGAGACGTTCAATAACTGAACAATAAACATACAGCGTTAAATAATGGTTCTTAAGCAGTATATTGTAGATAAAACGTTCCATCTGATAATTCACCAAAATGCTCTTTAAACAGAATAATTTCTGGATTATTTAGCAAATAATTTTCTAATACGTTTATAGCACATTGAAAATATATGTAGGGAACTCCTTAGCCTTATTGGTTACGAGGTTGTTCTACATTTCTTGTAATGTAGTAAAGTCAAGACAACTTCATACCAGTAAAAATGAATTTTACTTTACATTAGTCGTATTCTGTACGGATATACTCATTTCCTAGAAGGGTTCTACATCAAGGGTTCATAATAAAACAAAGTTATATCATTTGGGTGAAGGTCACACACATCTACTAAGTCTAAGCAAGATCAGGTTGAAGAACATGTGAAGGATTAAATTTCAATTAAGAATTAATAGTCACAATAAATATCTTTAATTATGAACATTAATCTTATTTCTCTTACTTTAAACATTGAACACAAATATAATAAGACATATTAATTGCATATATAATCAAATTATCGTCGTTTGGTGTCCGCCTCGCGACAGGCGGGTGACGGTTTCGATCCCCACTGTGTGACCGTTCTGTGGATCTCACCCATATACACCAAGTACAGGTTCTGGGCCTAAGAAACAGACTCGAGAGCGTTTGAAATGAGTTGCTTTTTAAATTGAATCGAGCTACAGTAAAAGGTTTGAACTAAAACCACATTATATCTTAATTCCATTGGCAAACACGTATATTAAAATACCAGTCAAGGGAAACTTACAATGTAATCCGCTTGCATTATTGATTCAAGTTTCCATTTTTTATATAGAAATATACCCATTGTCAGGTAAACCATTATTATGCGATTCTCTTAAGACATCGGTTGTCAGTAATATAATAAGTATCTGCAATAGAACGCCAAATTAACCGCCTTAGAAATTTCCCATTGGAATAAACAAATGCAACATATGTATATCAATTGGAATTCACTTGAACGGGTGTATGTGAATACACTTCTTACCTAACTTATCTCTATTAATATGTTCAGAATATCTTACAATACAAGTTCAATTCCAGCTTCTAGTGACCAAATGAAAATGATTGCATAACATTAAAGAAGAATTATTAACACGATGATTTGAATCGATTGTACAAATAGGTGAAAAAAAAGAAAACATACCAGGGCATTGCAGCTGTAATTTAAAACTCGTTCTTGTGCTGTAACTTCCCGCGCCATTCAAAGCCTGTTAAGCGTAACATAATATAAAACGAAAGGAGACATCAGACTTTGTTGTATTCCTTTATTTGATAAGCATTGTATGGCATTGTAATATAAAACGTAATGCACAAGCTGCACTCAGTTCCTGGACAAAGACTTGGGTTTTCATATCCTTGGTTAACGCAGTAGTTCAACGTCATGTTCAGAACATTCTAAGACATTCGCAAGCAAACAATTGATTTAATATTAATACAATTTACTATTATTTATGTCATACGAAAAAATAACACAGATCCATTTCATTTTTAAAGCTTTCCTTAAAGGTAAAGTTATATTTAACATTTTTCAAAAAGTGAGTAACAAAAAGAGTGTTTTCCAGATTGATTATACCTTAATTGCATTTGGAAGTATTTGTGAATAGGAAAGTAGCAAGCGCCTCGTTCTTTAAACCATTACATATGAAAAAACACATTAAGTATTCTTTCAATAATAGTAACTTTAACAACATCACATATGACCGGTAGTTAATATCCAGCTTTTACATGACTTTTTAAATTCTCACGTGACTTTCGAGACTATTATCATAAGTTTAATAGCAAGACTACATACTTAAACAAAGTCAGCATATACCTGCATCCAAACGTTAAATAATGAGAAGAAACGGTTAGTCTTTTTAAAACCAACAGTGACATTGACCCTTATTTACCTAGCCCATTGGCGACACCAATCTAGTTATACATGCAAGCAACTTTCACACAATATTTATATGAAGTTGAACGTTGCTTTTTTCCAGTGGTCTTGATTTTCATTGCCGATCCCATATGCAATACAAAGCCAGGTCTCCATTCAAATAATATGAACACACACGTTGATTTCAATACCTGCGTACAAACTGTAGTTATTAAGCAATGACCCTATACTATTTTAATAACAGTGACATTGACTACAATATACTACAGATATTTAGCAAGCCAAACGAAATTTAACGTTTTCTTTCATAATTGCAATGAACCGCATTTTATTCATTTAGTTCCAGTTAAATTGCCAGGATTACCGCCTTTGTTTTCAGAGCTTTATTACTTGCATTGGTTGTGTGAATGCCAAACACTGTCCAGACATATCAGCCAGAAGTTGATTTATTTCGTATTAATATTCGCTGTGAATTTTCTTAGCTAAAAATGGATTCCTGTTGTAGAATGATTAAATTGACATAGTTTGACATAGTTTAAGCAACACGACAATTATTTACTTTTCCTTTATTACGCGGATGGGATATGGAACGTAGATAAACCTGTAATATTACGCTATTAAAAACATTATTATCAGGTGTTTAGTTAAAATATACGATCGTAAAAACATTGCTTTATTACTATACTAGTCAAAAACTAAAACACACAAACCAGCAAAGGCTGTGTAAAATCCGTTTGATTTAATTATTATTTCCTGTGTGTGAATATTTAACTTGTAAACAATTGTATCTTATACGCTCCTAAATGACAATTTCTCTTTTCTAAAAACAAAATGCTGAATTCATGTCATAAATAGACATCAACTTACCTATGAGACGTTAACATCGATTGACATTTTGAAACTGTTGATGACATATATTTGTAACAATCCCGATGTTATTGGTGTGCTTTATATTCAATCTGTGTGAATGGGCACTCCAGATATCAAATTTATCACGATCTATGTACCCGATTACCCTGCAATATATGTTATTGTGGAGCCATAGCTACACGTAAATACTGTCCATACTTGCTCATAGCGAATCGATTGACTTAATATAGTACTTTAAATGTGGTAAATAATGCACGATTTGTCAGAAATATACTACAACATAAAATTAAAGTAAAATTGACGTGAATATTTAAGGGCAACTTTAATTACAGTTCCTTATTCATCTGATTTTTGTATTTGTAAACTTTGCATTAAAACTTTATACTACGAAATGGACGCGTCCGACTTGATAATTTAAAACGAAAAAACAACTTGTTTAATGGGATCTGAACGTGACAAATGTATACGAACACAATGAACGCTTTGTTTCCCTAAATATTTTAGTAGGCTGCGAGTTCAATTACTTACGCAAAAACAAAGTCGTCTCGAATAATCGTTTCCCGTCATCATATGCTCCATCAAGAGACAATATTTACTGAAGTGAGAAATGAAATGCGGAATGATAAACTTGAAGTGAAGTTGGATAAAGAAAATGTTTAAAGTAAGTGTTATCCGTTTAAAATAACATTAACTGTTTTTTTCTCATGTGTTAAGCGACAATGTACAGAAAGTCATCGATTAACATGACACATCTCGAGAAGATCTCCTCATTACGCATAGTCCGTGTTTTATCCTGTGAGCATAAACAATGAAGACTTAAGACAACGTATTGTTTTCTTCGTTGCATTCTCAGCTTATTTTTGACATTGAACATTATTTGAGATGAAAGGTACAAACGAGTGTTAGCAATTGTATACAACTTTTAGTTCGCTTAAATTCATATACAATATAAGCATGTCAAATTTTATTCGAGTTCGTTATTCATCACCGTTTTAAGATTTGTGAACGTACACTTCATTCAATGCCGTATTTATGTGCTATATGGATTCATTGACAGTTGTTAAATTAAGTAATATTATTTCTCCAAACTTCGTTCATATGAAGAATAGCAATTCATGTCATTGATAAATCAAATGTATTATATAAACATAACCTAAAACACACTAATGCTGGGAACAACACACGGCCACTTAATCAAATCGTTTGATGTATATGCTGTTATGGACTCGTTTTTCTTCAAATGCAATTAATTAAAGGTGTTTTGTTACATTCCACATATTTATTTCTTACCGCTGCAGTTTAAATGCGAATTATGCGCCAATCGTTATCGGAAATTAACAGTCAATTACCATAAAACACATCAACTCCCCCAAAAACCTTTCCCGATTTATCAGCTCGATAATTGTTACACATTGAATTTTAACTGAGACTTAAAGTTTGGTGTGTAATACAATCATGAACGTTATCATGACATTGTTGTGCTCGTCTTTTGATATAGAATCCGGGATGTGTATTTTGTTTTCAAGTATGTTCAATCTAGTAATGTAAAATCAAATGAAAAAGAAAAACCCGTATACGTATTCGCATTATTATTGAACTAATTACCAGGTAAATAAGCAACCTGACCGGGATCAGACAAATTGATACAAGTAATAAAGGGTATAAAACTGCGAAAAATGCCTGCCTCGGCATGGATTTTGCCATCTTGACTATCACGTGATTACCCCCTCTGATAATGCACATAATAGTTTATAACGATACAGATGTATCAATGAAAAACACAGTATACGTTTCTAAAACATCCGACAATTAAGTCCAAATCTAGCATCTCCGATGAACATTTCGTTTAAGTATACAATCAATATTTGTATGTTAAACTGAGGAAAATAATATCGGAGGAAATGTATTGAACTGATCCCCCATTGTTTAAATTGTATATCATTGCTGGTAATGACAGGCTTAGTTCTGTCGTTGCGTCTAGTTTAAAGAAACGTGTGCGAAATTGGATTGTACAATGTGAAGACATCCCGCATTTGGAATCGGAAACGTAAACCCACCAAGCGCTTTCAAATAAAGAATCGTATCTTATTTATTGATCTATTAATAATGTCAACGCTTGAAATGTTGATTGATTGTTTAAGGTAATGGAATTACTCTCAAATACATATTGTTATATGTAAAGATACCTTTCATAAAAAATTAAATAAGGCGAATATCTTAAAATTATTAATCATGCTATTAGGAGACATGTTTATCGTATAGGATAGGACCTCAAAAGCCCAGTCTGTGTAATGGCAATTTATTTTATTTGTGTCATCATGGCTATCAAGCACACGTTTACTCCTATAGTCAGATCTTTCAATTAGAATTATGTTCATCGAGTTTTGTAAAATTTGCAAACGTGTCCTAATTCGCTTTTTGCGTAAATAAACATATTCTTACCATGAGTAAAACTACGCCTTGCATCAAATACGACTTTAGTGCATTGCAGTAATAACTTTCACGCGCATAATTAGTTCATGATATCTCATTACAATGGGATTTATGATGTTCACAATTGTGTGCAAATACGTTAAAAATAGCCCAACATTAAATACGTATTGCATATATCGCTAAATATTCGTAAGATGACAATAAGTAAACGAAAAAAGTATGAACTATAATATTAAAACATAATTAACAACTAAAAAGGCGCGGCTGTTGCCGACGCGTATCCCCACACCGCATGTTTGACCCAGAAGGCACCCCGGGGTTGGTAATGGGGCCATGCATAATTGAGATTTTGTATTTTATAAGAGATGGTCAGTATCAATTGGAAGTGAATCGGTGCCGAAATGAAAAAATTAATGTAAAACAACACAAAAGAAGAGATGTGTTTGTCAGAAACACAATGACCCATCCTGCGCCGCTTTGATTTTTGTATATCCTTTGGCAGGTTCATTACTTACCTCCATTTAAAGCTTATTACTTCCCATGGGTTTATTTTTTTACCTTTGACCTTGAAGGATGACCTTGACCTTTCACCACTCAAAATGTGCAGCTCCATGAGATGCACATGCATGCCAAATATTAAATTGCGATCTTCAATTTTGCAAAAGTTATAGCCAACGCACCATACCGGGGGCATAAAAAATGAGTGAAAATCTCTGACCCGGCCCTACCTCAACCCCAGATACTTCTTACCCAGGGGTCAGATCAAAATTCCAAATAGTGCAATGTCGCACAAATGCTCATTGCTACCATGTGTGTAAGTTTCAAGGTTCTAGTGCTTATAGTGTAGGAGGAGATAGTGGCCAAGACGGACGGACGGACAACAGACGGACAGACGGCGGAGATAACCACAATATCCCCACGCTTTTTGAAAAGCAATATGAAACATATGTTTACTTACGTTAAGTGACAACTTGGGTTCATATCTTTGACACGTTATATAGAATCAAACGCACCGCCTAAGATTGTTTACCTGTGAACACAACTATGCAACATTTCTGACAGGTATGTCTTTTGAGAAGAACTGGCTGTTATGAAGATGGATTTATATCGCACTGTTTATCTACAACGCCCTTTTAGTGTTTTCCAAATAATACACGAATGCGGCTGAACAATATTACTTATCTATAACAGTTTGTGGAATTTCATTGTTTTTTTTAAATGTCAATATATACATTTTACAAAATAACACACATTCAAAGGACTCTGTTGTCCAACAGATTTACGCGAAGAGAACTCAGATTTAATTTTAGTAACGTTTTAACCGACTCGCTCAAAATTTAATTCGATTGGCAAAACGAACACAATTCTGTTTTAATCACCCAGACAAGTCAAACATCGATTTATGGTAAAATGAGGTATGACCCAACAAGTACACTTCGACCTTAAGCTGATTTGAAGTCAATAAAGTAATACTCAAGTTGCTTTCGGTTGAATGTTTCAAAATATGAACTTAGGATATCTTCCTTGCTTTCAACGAAATACAAATATGTATTTGTACTAGCGTTACTTGTTTAAGCGTAAACAGTTCTGATAAGTCCATGTAAACAAGTAAAAATGTCGATTATATTCCAAGACCATTTGGCATACTTACTATACTGTAACATATACAATAAACTATACATAATTATGTGTGATCAGTTTCTATGTTTATAATATTTATTACCATGAAATAACGAGAATTTACATTTCATTTATGGCACATGGGTATAAAAGGTTTTTTATTTCCTACATATAATAAAAACCATACAATACTGTTCGTAACTGATTTCGTTAACACAGTATTACTGATTTCGTTAATAGAGTATTACAAGTCAATCTATGCAGTGAAAAGACATTCAGCAACAGAACAATTGGTTGCTATTCTAAATAACGGGGAAAAAGTATAAGCTTTATACTGAATAATTTACCTTTTTGCAGAATTGCTGGACAAATAGTCTTACACGTTAGCCAGACGTTATAATATGTGTATATCATCGGCTGATGTTGGATTGCAAATGTTGATTTTCGCATTGTAGTAGAAATGATTTAATCTAGCGATTTATTGTTAACCAATATACTCGATGATATTATGAATGATGCTATGTTGGTGCCAGAAATCAAACTTAAAGTGACGTAAGATTTGTATAAGATGTATGAGTGCTAAATATAATATATCCTGCGCCGTCCTTTATCTTTGAAAATATATATCCTGTAGCAGCTATATCAATTTATAGGATATACGCCTCACACATTTAAATTAAACGCTTATGCTAAATTAGAATTAAGTAAACGATCAGGAAATGATATAAATAGTTATATTTTATATAAATAATTGAATAAAATCATTAAACCTCCTTAATGTCTGATTTGGCATTCTTTTACAAATATGATGTTTCACAAAATTATCAACGAAATTCTTCCGTATTAGTGGGTGCCTTTCCTATATGTGGCTGTCCTGACTCATTATTATCATAAAACAGTATAAAACTGTAAAATTAATTGTTTTCAAAACTTATGATTAAATAAGGTAGTTTATTACTATGTTTGTTATTTCTTAAATTAAACAGATAGTTCAATGTTGATACATTTGCATGTTCAAAGACCCCAACATAAAAAACATAACATGTGTAGAACATATATAAAAACCATAACATGTGTAAAACATATAAAGACATAGGTTGTTCAAAAAGGAATGTAAACACAGCCATTTATCATGACACGCAAAAGTATAGCGAAGGCGCAAATCAACCCAAAGTCCGTCTAAATACGGAAAACATTCCAAAACCAACATCATTAAAGTAAAACAGCTACATCATTAAAATTCAATGGACGTTTGGGATTCATATTTAATGAACATGGAACCGGTGTCGTTCCGTATTGAACAGCAAATATAGCCGCTGTGCCAATGTGGGAGTACATTTTACACGAACAAGAAACCACGTTAATCGAGACGCAAAATGATGTTCGCTACTGCTACTGAACGGTCTAGCTGGCGCAGCTACACTCTCGTCGTATGCACTTACTGTATAACAACTGGATTTGATTGATCTTACGTTAACAATGGGGCGAATCACGTGGTCAGAATTGAGAAAACATGGCCGCCGATGTCTCGCTTAGATTGAAAAATTGAGTGTTCAAACAGGTACATCTTCCTTATTACTTACTTGTTTTTAATCGGATAACGCCTATCATATGGCCAGCCGGAAGCGGTTTCATAGAGTATCAACCGTTTCCCTCTGGTTGGTCGGAGTGTGGAGATTACTCATGGAATATTTTTCGATTTCTTGAACCGTCAATTGCTGTTGTACACGCACTTACAATAATATCACAATAATTAGCACTGTTTAAGTACCAGTTGTGCATGTGGACGCATTGAAACTTACAAAAAATGGATAAATCGATTGCTAATGGCGTTATTTTCAAGGTAAAGTTGAGTTTCGATTGGTTTAAACGATTGCTGTTGAACACGCACATGGCTGTTGTACACGGACAACTTCTAGAACAACTGTTGTTGAGCACGCACATGTCAAGGAATACCGTTTTCTCCGCAGAATAAGTCTAAAACAACGTCGCATTGGCATGTTCCAATACATGTAGCGATACATATCTTATGTATCCAGCAAAACACACATTTTGGTTGAAAATTGCCGTGTTGTTTTCATAAACTGCAAAACAAAACGAAACACACAAAACAACTTTTATGTATGCTAAGCATATACTCAACACATATAATTATGAAATAGATTTTCCTTGATTCTCCAAGTACCAACACTTTTCCAATAAAATAGTTCAGTATTAACACTATCAACATATTTAGAACTGTTTTCACAGAGTCAGAAGCTCAGGAAAAGTACAAAACTGCTCACATAGGCACCAAACAGTATTGAAAGGGCCTTCGGGGTTTGGAAGCGAACCTTTCATGTCCTTCATGGTGAGGTATGTAAGGACATTGTTTATATTATTAATGATACAATTTATTTAAGATTATAAAATAAAATGTATTTAATCAACAAAGATTGTTAATCGAAATTGACATCATCATATATTTCTAGGCATATCAAGTCTAAGAGTTGGAAAAAAGCTATAAATAACTTAACATTATTTTTGCATGCCATAGACACACTTCAGTTCTTAAATTCAACTTACTAATAGACGGAAAATATGCTGAATATTCTAAATATGAATAAATGTAACTGATTTTGACATATTGAACAAGTCAATGTAACAGCAGTATACACAACTTTCTCGTATTACTGTAAAGTACTGATACATTACTGAATGCCAGCTAAAACAATTAAAACATGTTTAGATATGTGTGTGTGTATCTGTTAGAGCTCATAAGAAATACATAAGATATTAGTAAATTGTTGCACTCGGGAAAAAGAATAGCTGTTACTATTTACTCTCCATCAAGCATTGGGGACAAATTTGACAACATTTTTAACAATGACTTCTGATGTAACATTATTTTTCAATGTTATTCCTCCAATTTCTGTTTATAACAGATTGGAATGAAGCCTGCCAATGTTAGCCGCATCATCATTGCCTGTGCTGTTCTTCATAATCTGCGGTTGATGTGGGGGAATCAGCAGTGGATCCGGAACCTTTTAAAGAGGTTGCCATGGGAGATGTGTTTCAGGCTGTATCGGATGGGAGAAGAGTTAGAGATACCATTGTCGCTAATTACTTTACTTTGGAAATTAACAGATTAAATATAAATGTTTTCATTATATTTGTGCTTGTATATCTGGGAGTCATACACTGATAGTTTGGTTCCTTGTTTGTTTATGTGGGTTTAACAGCATTGGAACAACCATTCAAAAAGTGAACAACATATATTATATCAATGCCTCATTTTCAGAATTTTTTAAATGAGAATATCAGTCTGTAATGTGATTCTTTCGTAGAACTGTTCATGTTTGTGCCAAGCTGTTCTGTTTGGCATAGTACACCATCTGCATCTCGCTCAGTGACCTGTATATGTTTAAATATTTTTGTTTTTCTTGGTTTACTCTATTAACTACTTACACAAATGATAAGCATTGTTCTGAATGATTTTGATTATTGACAGCCATCAGCTATTTTATTATGGTTATTGTTAAACAATGTTCTGATTCTATTGGTTCAGTATGTCCATTTCATTGTTAGCAAATAATTTCAATTTAAAGAATATGACATTGTCATTATTTAGTTTAAAGTTGAATTTTTAGCTTATATAAATGAAACAAGGTCCACGATTAGTTATATACATACATATATACATACTTAGTCTGAGGCTCTTTCTTGTTATTGTTGCAACTTGGGTGTTCATCTGTATCTTGCCTTATCTCGCCTGATCTCTGATGAACATACATTATAGAACACTGTTATAGATCTATTATGTTAAGATCATATTATTTGTTCCATTGAGTCAACATTGTTAAAGCAAGAGATATTTTGAAGTTTTTATTTGTTTTATACATGCGGTACAGTATAGATTATAATATTGGAAACTGATTCTTACACTGTTAAAATCGTCAATATTCGAAGTTTAGTCTAAACATAATAAAATCATTGGCAAAATACTAATTTTGCCCCCGCCAGAGGGTTAGATATGCACACGGAATGAGCCCATTGTGTTCATTCAGTACGTATTCACACCTCTGGCGGGGGGCTTAAGTGTTATATTGCCAAATCTTGACAAATGAATGAACAGTCAAACCAATACAATTTCTGATTGTTACCACAATAACAGCTCGATCAGATAATGGCTTAAGACTGTATGACAGACTTGTTTAACAACGGTAATTTCAAACATAACTTTTTAATTATTTGTTTCGTAGATTAAATAATTGTACCCCACTCTTGATTTTCCCAACGATGGCAGCTTCCAAGTCCATATTAAACCATCTTGCTATTTTGACTATAAATGTCGTGTCCAAACCATATTTGATACGTATTAAACGTTATTCTATGTCTGGTATGGCTTATTTACAGTACTTATTCATAATTTAATAGCATTTTTAGCAAAGTACTACATAAATACTTACCTGCGGTCATGCTGGCCTAAACTTTATATTGCCACTGTAATGAAGTTATAGGATCAAAGCTTATTTATGATTGTTGTTGTAAACTAGTTACCTTGTAAATTGAAATGTGTCTGAGTTGGTGTCTGTAGCTATAAGGTTTTATGTCCGCTTCGAGGTTAGATGTACAGTCTGTCCTCTATCCGGCTCATGTAAAACGAGTACTGAAAAGAGACCAATGCAAGACTATCATTTCAATAAAAATATTCTTGATAATACTAACTTGGGACGAAAAAAATGCTACTAATCATCAAATGTGTTAAGTATATTCACTCAAAATAAATATACTTTTGGCAAAAATACTTGATGAATTGATCTCTGAAAGCGTAAAACACAGTACACAATCTGTAGGAAATAAAATATATTTTCAAGTTGTTAAAACTCATGCCCAATTCCAAATCATATTAATCCTTAATGTTCTGGTCACAAACTGTATAGTAATAGAGTAAAATGTTATCCTGTCTTTATAAAGTTTATATGTTCTTGTCCCTTAAGCATGAAAAATTGTTCTGAAAACAATTGAACATTCACTTAAATGACAATATCATAAAGGGATTTCTTCAAGCAAAAAACAGCAATCCAAAACAAATATAAATAAAACTCTCTGGAGGAAAAGCAACATTTTCAAATACTCGCAAGCCATTACAAAAGGCAGCTACACCGAAAGAGGCTAGTTATAAAATTCCTATTGAAAATAAAAAAAAATTGATGATCCAGATTGCCAATTCGTATACGAATTAACATTTTCAGTGCGTTTGCATAAGATATGTATCGCTACATGTATCAGAACATGCCAATGCGACGTTGTTTTAGACTTATTCGGCGGAAAAAACGGTATTCCTTGACATGTGCGTGCTCAACAACAGTTGTTCTAGAAGTTTTCCGTGTACAACAGACATGTGCGTGCTCAACAGCAATCGTTAAAACCAATCAAAACTCAACTTTACCTTGAAAATAACGCCATTTGCAATCGATTTATCCATTTTTTGTAAGTTTCAATGCGTCCACATGCACAACTGGTACTTAAACAGTGCTAATTATTGTGAAACAGTGATATTATTGTTAGTGCGTGTACAACAGCAATTGACGGTTCAAGAAATCGCAAAATATTCCATGAGTAATCTCCACACTCCGACCAACCATAGGGAAACGGTTGATACTCTATGAAAGCGCTTCCGGCTATCCATATCATAGGCGTTATCCGATTAAAAACAAGTAAGTAATAAGGAAGATGTACCTGTTTGAACACTCAATTTTTCAATCTAAGCGAGGCATCGGCGGCCATGTTTTCTCAATTCTGACCACGTGATTCCCCCCCATTGGTTAAGTTTTTCATTGCACAGCGAAAATATTGTTTCCTTTGTAGCTGTAAACTATTTAGTGTGTGTCGTTTGAAAGCAGTTTTAAAAAAGTTGCTTTATAACTAACGGTAAAATCTATTTATTATTAAAAGGATTGTTATTTACTTAAAACATATGTAAGAAATTTACAGTTACGAATTTCAAAATATCTTAAATGTTCACAATGGAATGAAATACATAATGTACATATATTTATTTCAGAGCTTCGTTTCACTGGAAATAAGGTGCAAAGTTCAGATTTGCGTTTGCATGAATTAAGATAAACGCACAATCTTTGGATTTACGTATAAAACACCATTACGTTTGATGGAATAAATTTAAGAAGTTTGCTTTATTTCGCGGAGTTTTGTCATTAAGAGTGCGTTAGGAATGATCGGAATACGTTTATTTAACAATATTAAAGGTACTTTATTATGAAGACACAATTATTGAATGTAATACAAATAAAATACTATATATAGTTGTTAACAATTATTTGATTATAAATTGATCGTATAACATTGAATAATTACTCAAAAATATTTGAAAAAAAATATTATAGGCAAACATACATATCAAGAAAAAGGTATTTTTTATATTAGAATAGGCATTTGAGCCTTAATTTAAGGAGGACATAACTTTGGGTACATTCTGAAGTATTACATCGTTTATGACCTACGCTGATCTTCAGTATCCAGATTTTAGTGCCATTTTTCTATTCACTTCATATTGAAAATATCACATTACAAAAGCAATGCAGCTGTATGTCTTCATTTAGAATAAGATGAACGGTTTTTCATTTTAAACTTAACTTGTATCAAAATGTATCATTGTGATTTAAGTTATTTTTATTTTTATGTTTATTTTATATAATGATTTCTTTACTTTATGTATCCATTTAAACCTGATGCTTATAAAATATGATGTAGAGTTTGTGCTTTTTATCTGAAACGGAAATCAATTATTTTAAGCATTTAGCACTTTGTTTATTCTAATTCTGAAATTACTATAATCCCGACATTACAGAATGACGCTGGCGCCATATCTCCAAGTGTGTGTACGTCGAACTTTAGAACTAGTGGCCTTTGTTTATGCCCGGGACTGAAACATGTCTGTCCCGAACGCCACTTATACCTTGTCAACGACGATGAACGTTACAGAGATGACACGCGAACCAGAAGACCCATACCAGTTCGTATTACCATGGTGGCAACAGACGATATTTTACTTTGCATTCGCTGCGATTCTGCTGATTTCTGCCGGCGGAAACCTTGTGGTCGTCTGGATTGTTTTGGCCCACAAACGCATGCGAACGGTCACCAACTATTTCCTTGTCAACTTGGCTCTGGCGGATTTCCTCATCTCTCAATTAAATCTTCCGTTTACGTTTCAATACTTGTTGTATCAAGACTGGTGGTTCGGAATATTCTTCTGCAAACTATCGTGTTTTATATCCCCGTGCACTATCTCTGCAAGTGTTCTTACCTTCATGGCCATTGCCGTTGACAGGTAAGTGCGACAGTTTGAATTTGCAATATAGGGTTATTATAGTGTTTGAATTGGTGATCTGTTTGTCTGTTCCCCAGTTGGCATCAAACGTTTTGCGAACGTTGCTGCAACGTAATATTTAGGTCGCAACGTCGGCAACCATTACCATACGTTGCCACAACGTTGCTTACAAAACATTACCCGGACGTTTCATCAAACGTTGCAGTTTGGTTGTCACAATGGTGTATATAAAAGTTTTCCCGACGCGCTTTTCTAAACGTTGCTGCAACGTTTCTTTCCAAACGTTGCTGCAACGTTGTATTAAGGTTGCATTCAAACGTTGCAGATTGGTTGTCACAATGGTGTATATGAAAGTTTTCCCGACGTTTTTTTCCCAACGTTGCTGCAACGTGGTATTTAGGTTGCATTCAAATGTTGCAGTTTGGTTGTCACAATGGTGTATATGAAAGTTTTCCCGACGTTTTTTTCCAACGTTGATGCAACGTTGTATTTAGGTTGCATTCAAACGTTGCAGTTTGTTTGGTTGTCACAATGGTGTATATGAAAGTTTTCCCGACGTTTTTTTTCCAACGTTGCTGCAACGTTGTATTTAGGTTGCATTCAAACGTAGTATTTTTTAATTCTTTTTTTAAATAATATAAATATAAAAACTATTTACTGCGAACCGCCCTGTCGATTATTATCGGCAGATATGCACACTGTCGAGTCCGTTTTCTAGAAAGAACAAGTACTTGGTGTCTAAAGAGGGGATAATGAAACGCTCCCCGAGTAGGAATCGTACTTTATAATACTACAGTTCATGCATAGCATCAATGAAAATATGATTTCTTGTAAATTTTTGAAATTCAATTTTTTAAATTTTACAAATCAGTTCTTAAAGATGCTAAAGATGAACTTTAACTCATAATGGCCGGATAAAATTCAATGTTTCAACCAAAAATAGTCAACATCTTTGTCTGAATCTTCCAACATTCGCCGTGGTGTAGTGGATGAGGTGTCCGCCTAGCGATCGGGAGTTTGTTTGTTCGATTCCCACGCGGGCCGCATGTTCTTTATATATTATTTATTAAGTTTCATATACACCATTGGTACAACCAAACTGCAACGTTTGACTGCAACCTAAATACAACGTTGCAGCAACGTTTGGATGCCCACTGGGTCGCACCTTAACACAATATGAAAATTGATTACTTATAAAATGGCTTACCTGATAAAAGCAATAATATAATATATATTTTATATCCAACAAAATCAACGTTCCAACGTTAATTGCAGTTAGAATCGCGTGCGTGCCGACGTTTACCACAGCTTCTGTTTAAATTAAACTGTCGAGATGTCTTGCGAAAAATAATTTATTTGTTATTAATAAGACATTCTACTCACAACTGCCCAGTTATCAGAAGGCTTTGAATAGAGTAATAATGGATATTGCTTATTCTTGTTACAGTGTAATTGAGTATAATATGTTTGATTTTTACCCTTCATATACCGTTCTGTTTAACATATGCTTGAATACATCGACGTATGAACAAGTTTTATAACTTGAAGATATGGTGGTTGTTTAATATAACAAGTCTATATCAATAAATGGTTTACTTCCCAAAGAAAACAACGTTCTCATTTTAGTTTTCCAAGAGTTCATTTCACCCGATTGCAGGCGGGGAAACACAATTAATGTCCTGATTTGATTACCCATGCACTAACATTTCACTTTGCAATTGATTACTGGGAACATATTATTATCCATCTACGCTCTATGTTAACCGTCATATGACAATATTGGCTCGACTGTTTTAAAGCTTTGATATCGGAGAAAAATGTAATACGTCTTCGGTTATTTCTTGTAAAAGGTATTTATAATTTCCACAATGAAACAGGACTCAATTATACTATTATTTATATTAGTTTTTTTTTTATCATAACCGATTCTTTTTGTGTTTTGTTAGACTTTTGACAATTGATAACATGCTAAAGCTAATAGACTTGTGTACTGTACTAACTATTATTAAGTTATGTTAATTTAAAAAGGCTATTCTGATGAGTGTTCTTCACGCAAAGACCGTGGTTGTAATAAATAAGTTTGTATCAAGTTAACAAACATACGCTACAAGTCGTCTGATTTTTTTCTTAAGCATATACTGAAAGGAAAAATGTATTATGTTCTAGGATATGTCAAATTATGTCACATTAAATATTTTCTCTAACGAAATCTTTGTCGTTTTTTTATTAGTCTTACGCAAATATATAAGTGTTTACATAAATATCATATAAAGTAACATAAATACACAAAATCAACGAATATTGCGCAAAATATTGTAAAATAAAATTTATCCATAAATAATCAATGTTTCTCATAGCAATAGCCAAAAATTAAACGCTAGATGTGGTATGGTAACATTGATTTTACGAAATACAAAATGTTCATATCTATTTACGTGTGGCACAAAATTTTTCATTTTAATTTTCCGAAACGATAGCTATTCATGCGACACACGAACACTAATATGGTACATGAACATGTGTTGAATATATTGTCCCATAAGAAAAACAACAAAAAACAGCATTTAGTTTCTTGTAAGATCTATATTACCAGACCACAATCAGCGTTCGAATGTTGCCTATTGCTGTAATGGACATTGATTTTTTCATGTGTTTACTTTATTTTTCAAATTATTGTAGGAAATATTCGTTGATGTTGAGTGTTTATGGGCTTTAAATCACGTCATTCGTTACAAAATTGACGAATTAAAAAGAAACAAAATATCGCTAGGTAAAAAACAAATCTTTAAGAATGATGAAAAGTAAATTACCAATAACATACACATTCATGACATTTTCATTAAATGGGTACTGCAAAGAAACAAAAAGAAATACAATAGTCTAAACATAACATGTATCATACCCCGCAAGAAAAAAAAACACGATAAAATGCAATCAGTCATTTTATTAACGTCCTGCAACGAACAACTTTGCAAACCATACACTGCAATGTTGCATTTATTAACAAATATTAACGAAATATGTATTATAATATCGAACATATTGTATTGTATTGCGAAAAGTCATTTGCTCGAGATACCGTATGATTAGTTATACGTTGCATATAAATCATGCACTTTATTTAATATTGATTTGAGTGTATCTATATACTAGCTCGTCTACTAACTAAACCTAATATTTCAAGATAATAATTATCTTGGCTTAATTATCTTAAGTTATTTATTGGACCCATTTTGCTTTCACTACAAGTAGACATGTACACTTTGTATCGTAGATATTAATACTCGTGTATTTAACTTTATAATTAATAACAATGTAAGTGTTCAGACCACGTATAGAAAGGCTTTCACTTCTATTTGCCAGCGCCCATGTCTCAGTCTTTTCTGTATGCAAAAAAATATTGGGAATTAAAAATGACTTTTTATAAACACATTGCAAATATTACTTTTTTATACCTTTTAATAAGTATATAGTGATTTAACAATGTACTACTTGTTTTAAATTGCGAATCATTTCACGATTATCTTAATTAATTAAATAGTATACTCGACTTAAACATATTCATATTAACACATAATAGTAGATGGTATTATGTTTTGCAAGAAATAATTTCTTGGCTCGAAAAAATGTATGATAATTTAAAACTGGAATCGTATTGTGTCCACATTTGTCTCTTTTTAACTAAACTGTGTAGGTTTGCGCATTGAGAATTCACAATTTTAAATGTAAGAGGCAAATACGCCGGGAAGCTTTGTTCAGTAAAATTAATCGACAATCATTGATTACAATTAATAATCGATAAACAGATCTAAGATTTATAAAACATTTTTTAAAATGATGAATATTGAATATTTGGAGTTGTACAGTTTAACGTATTTTATCTTATTGTATTAACATTAAGCTACAAATAGTGCGTGTGGGTCGATAAAACGCTGGAATCGAATACGAAACAATCATTACTTCAATTATTATGTGATAAGAGTATATCTTTGAATAGTGCACGGCGTATATGTGGTATATTCCCCCAAACTTACGGTACACTTCGCATACTTTATCGGCCAATTAGAGGGATGTAATTGGTATTTTATTCTTCAATTACGTTACCTTCGCTCGGGTTAAGGTAAATACATTCTCAATAGCCGATCGGTATTATATATTTATTCGTAAGAAATAATTAGCAAGCGGCAGTGCTACGAATAGGTTAATGCCCAGGCAAAGTAAGAAGTAAGTTCATAGCATTATGCTCGGAAATCATTGCAAAGACGTCTAGTCACGTATGCTTGTATGGCGTTAACTTAAACGGCATCCATTTCGTCTTCCAATGATGGTAATAAACAGCATTTACCTACATTGGTCGATTGAAATACAAAAAATTGTTCACATAATATTAAAAACTATAATCTACGCATAACATTTATCACATGGGCCAGAGATCATTTATCTGAACATCATTAAATTCCAGCGAGTAATCGGTTGATACGCGAGTAATCATATTTATGTATTGGTGTCGTATTTAAATCAATTATATTTATATGAATTTATAACATTTGGATAGCTCTAGGTAATTCCCCCACCGTTAAGTCGCTATTCATTAAACATTAAGCAAATTTGTCCGATAATACTTGTCCATACGGACACATTGCGCGATAAACAACAAGGCAAGAAGTGGCGCTATTCATGTAATGATAGTGTTATTATTTCCAAACGCATTGTTCTTTGTACAACGTTGGATCGGGTTGAACGTGATGTATGGTGCCGAATGTCGAATTAACGTCAGAGATAACAGTTTTAATCTGAATTTCAGCATTCTTTACCGCAGATCAAATGCAACCCTATCGCTAAAACAAATGTCGATATTATGCGAAGTAATTACGTTTGCGCAACTTGCGGGTCTGACTGTCGTCAAATTAACTTCCAGAGGTTATGAACCTCTCTGTGTTACGATTTATATGGATATCTTAAAATGTATTATATTACTGAATTTCGAACGATTCAATTAGTAAGTTTATTCGTATCATGTAAAAATTAAAGGTAAACACAAAAGAACATAGCAATTTACCAAAACAATAGATAAGTATTACAATGCTATGATTTTAGAAATATGAATTTGTTAGGCGTATCATTCCATATATAACAACATTTTTACTAGAGTTGCGACACCTTAAGGGTTTCGCGGGATGGAATGAGTGGGGAGATCAAATCAAATTGAAAGCCGATTATTTCGACAAAAAAAATTTGGTACGAAAAAAATAAATGGGTACGAATAAAAAAATTTGGGTACAAAAACAGTTGGGTACGAAAAAAATTTTGGTACGAAGAAAAATGGCAATAAAAAGATTGGGTACGAAAAAATTTGGGTACGAAAAAAAATTGGGTAGAAAAAAAATGGGTACGAAAAAAATTTGGGTACGGAAAAAAATTGGGTACAAAAAAATTTGGGTACAAAAAAAGTGGTTACGAAAAAAGTGGGTACAAAAAAAAAATTGGGTACGAAAACATGTGGGTACGAAAACAATTTGGGTACGATAAATAAAAATTGGGAACGAAAAAAAATTGGGGTACGAAAAAAGAAAATTGGGTACGAAAAAAATGGGTACAAAAAACATTTGGGTACGAAAAACATTGGGTACGAAAAATATTTGGGTACAAACAAATGGGTACGAAAAAAAATTGTGGGTACAATGGGTTCATGTTAAGGTTTTAGCATGGCAGACGCCGGATGGCGAAAAGACACGACATGACACAATGAGCTGGCTATGACAAAACCTGAGGTTTTTTCCGAAAACAGCCGAGCTCATAATGCATAAATCAGTGAGTAATAGTACTTATACTCAATAGGCACAGGGTATAAAATCAGAACCACTGGGCCGAATCTGCTGAAACTTGGTCGCATTATAGATTATGGTCCAAACAAGCTACAGAATGAGCGCTTCTGGACCTGACAGCGTAAAACATTAACCGATAATGGACAGCACAAAATGGGTCATTTTGTACAAAAAAAAACAAACTTAAAGTGGCATTTAAGACATTTTAGACATCAGAAAGTTGCAAATGTTTAATATTCTGCACTATTCGACTGGTTTGTTTTTTTACAAATTTAGAAGCATTTATCCTTGAGGTGTATATAAACCCTGTTATTCAATGTCAAAAATAGCTAAGCAGCAATGCCCCTTTAACATTATTCCTTATATTTAATTGTATTGTTTAAAGAAAGAACTGTGTATATTTAATGATAATGGCTCCGTATTTCACACTTGATAGGCCACTGCTGGGGCTTGAACCCAGAACTCATCTCACATTGTAAGATGCATTTTTCAATTAAACTACAATGACTGTATCGTGTGAAGTGGAGCCAACATACACCCACATAAGTGAAAAAATCATTATGTCGATATATTTGTCCTGGGCGTTTTCTGACATGTTGCATAACTGTTTACCACAAAAGATGTCTACATAGATAAATATACATACATGTAAATGGGAAAAAAATGAACTGTCTATTTTTAATTTTTGCTTCATATATACACATTTCCTAGCCTGCCATGATTTATAATTATATCATGTTGAAATCATTTATAGACAGAATATTACTGAAACTGCAATAAACAATAAGATAGATAGATAATAATAATGTTTAATTCTATCTAATGCAATGAACAAATGTTCTTCCAATGCCATTTTCACTAAGGTATAGGTATTGAATCCTGATATACGACTAAAACTGAACATCTAAACAGCAGTATTTTACATGAAGAGTACTCACAAAACCACAACAATAATACTCGATGAATGAACTGTCCGAAATCCGAAAAATATGTACACTACAATAACAAGACGTTAATAAAAATATGCACGTTAACATTATTCAAGATATGAAAGCAATATATCAAGGGATATAGGAAATATTTGGGGTGTTACGCACAATTTAACATAAAGTCAGTGTGCGAATTTCACTTTTTAAACCACTAGCCCGTTCGGGCTACCAGATGGATTTTTTCACTATCCCGAACCAAAGTTTACTAGCCCGAACTGTTTATCACAAGTTTTTAAAATAAGTTTATATTTTTGACGGTTCTGGATAGTTTTTATTGCAGGTAGGGTGTAATGATGAGGATTGCAACTAACAGTTGATCCCAATTAGCAGGAAATGTTATTATAATATTTCAATGACACAATACGATTATAATATTTATGTATGACGATATTCGTCAATCAATACCTAACATGCAGTCAAGAAGCAAAGGTTTTGTTATCCAATCTGTAAATAATTTTAGATGTCAATTGTCCTAAATTAGAAATCCGAAACATTAAGCCTAAAGTCTGAGGCCGTATGATAAAGCGAATAGAGGGCAGTGTCTCCTCCCCCTAGCTTATTGTTCTTTTTTATAGTCTTTCTAGGTCCAATTCTGGTGAGTACAATGTAAAAAAATATCAACCAGACCATCCGTAAAATCGCATGTGTATTCATCATTCTAGATATTTTTTTATCAAGAAAGTCGAAAATAAATTAAAATCGACAGATAATACCGTATCCGGAAACAACTGTCCAAAAACATATCAATATAAGTCTTTGCACGTGAAATAAAATATGCATATCGTTAAACTGCCTAAACTGAAAACCAGTAAAAAGTAACCAAGCAACTACGCAATCAATATATAATTTGGTTGACATATTCTATTAAAATATGATAGTTCAATGCGTTGATTTGTCAATAGATCATTACAAATCCAAGATGGGGGACATTAAAAACATTTGTAGACTTGTATGGTTTGCTGAAAGTACAGCAAATTGAACAACCTGGGTAGATCCGCATTTTATTCGCACAGTATCAAAAAAAAATTTGTCATTCAAACTCTCGTCATGTCAACATAATCGGAAGGGTGAGGAAACGCGATACGACGCTAAATAAACGCAAGATATGGTTCAAGCGATGGATGAAAATAATATTTTTGAGCATTTTTTATTTCAAATGTTTGAAAAATCAATAGGCCAATCGGGCTAGTACCCATGGAAATTCAGTAGCCCAAAACGAGATCAACTAGCCCCGGGCTAGTGCAAATTTCGAACACTGTAGATTTATAAATAATATGCATATTCTACGTGGAAAAAGGGTCATAATTCTTACAAAATGCAAGTGATACAGTTGTCTGCTCTTGTTTTTAGGTTGGGGTCATGTTGGTTAACACGTATGCAAAATATGGAAGCAATATGTCAAGGGACATAGGAAATATTTGGGATGGTACGCAAACTATAACATTTGCACGCTTATGCCGATGCCGGGTTGAGTAGGATAGCTCCTCTATACATATTTCATATATAATAGTCGAGCTAAAAAGTAAATTTACTATAAACGACAAGCTTACCTAAATCACAACTTTAATGCAATGCTTATAACAATAAAGTTACAAAGATATTTCATTGATTAAAACTAACTTATTACTATTGGTTGCCCGCACTGACAACCATCTTTAGTATGTTGGTTGCCCAGATAAAGAATAACCAGCCCAGAATTATGTACATGTGTATATTATACTTTCTTTTAATAAAATAATAGATAATTAAATAAATTTGCTGACATTGCACTTCTCAATGAATGATGTTTTATTATGAGTCTGAATTTAATCATTTTCTATTCCTTAATAATGAATGTTATTTAACTAGTATTGATCCATGGTGGTCAATTGTTATTCAATTTTTATTGCACTGAATTGTTTTAAGCTTTAAAAAAAAAAAAACAAGTTGCCCGGCCGGACTATCAACTTTGGAAATTGAGTTGTCCAGGCCAAAACTACTTGCCCCGGGCTCACGGGAAACCACTAATTTTCATCCCTGTATACCCTTTCATTTTCTGTTCTTCCATCCCATTCTCAAAATGAATTTTAAACCACAATATTTTTTAATAACATTTGTATGAATTGCTAACCATTATCACCTAAAAAACAATTTTACAAAGCTGTAATCCTGTCGTAGAGATTTAGTTTACTATTATCAGTGTTCTCTTAACTTAAATACCGGCAGCCAGTGATTTTGCCGGTTACATTTACTCTTGATGCCGGCTACTTTTCCCAAATATATCAAGTAAATGTCACAAATGCTTTCGTTTTACTGCATAGTTGCCGGCCATATAACTGGCTACTCAATTTTTTCTGGAAAACACTTAATTATGCATGACAAACACACAATACTTACATGTACATACATCTTAGATTCGTTTTTAAAATAAATTGACACTTCCAGCTTGTCGTCATTAAAATCCAAAGATTCAAATAATTTTCCACGAGATACGTCAACAATTGTGTAATCAAATGAATGAAAAATAAAAGTAAAGAAAGCCGGAATTTACATAAATTTCAAGGTAAAGGTAGTCGGTGAGATATAATAATAATACAGTTAGTAAGGCCCAAACCCTGGGTACGGTAAATTTACTAAAACATACCGGGGAATTTTAACACTAAATCGGTTGTTGTCGGCTATGTTGTAAAAATTAATTATGTTCACATTTATGTCAATTTTCTGTTAAATGGCATTTATATTATCAAAACTAATTGTTAAAATCATAAATGTGATTTAATTTTAAATCTTAAATTGTTTAAAGTCGCATCATTGTATGACGTCGTCAAGTATAATATTTTCCGCGACGTTGCACGTTCACTTTTTAACGCCATAGATTTTTTTAAAGAAACATTATTTGGTTTGCGAGGTCCGTTAAATGGGGAACACCATATTCGGTATTTATATTATGTTTTAACAATTAATTCATGCTGTGTAATAAATATTGTATAAGATATTTCGATATTGATTGAAAATGTTTCAAATTGTTATTTATGAAACCTCTTATTCTAATGAGTGTATGCTATTATATTATACTTTGAAAAGCATATCTGTTGTACTATAATCTTATTATTCATTTTTTATTGTTAATTTCATTTATTGTAGAGAATCGTCAATGTTACATCTAGTCGCCAATGCTTGTTGTCAGTGTTAGTCGTAAATGTTTGTGATCATTGTCGTCAATGTTAGTCGTCAATCCTTATCATCATTATACATGAAGGAAATAAAAGCAGAAACAGAGACGTATTCTTGATTACTTGCTTATTCCTACGGCGTCCTCTCAACACTCATACTAAAAAGCATGTTGATGCAGATTTAAAAAAAAAGGTTGTTTAAGGTAAACAATATTGTTTAAGGTAAACAATATTGTTTTACGTTAATCTGTAGCATGTTTAACATCGGATTTTTGGCGGATATACAACTCGGATACAATCTAATATTTGCGGGTATGTTTAAGTTTATTTACCGTACCCGGGGTACATGTAAGTAAAGTTAAGAGTACCCGGGGTACATGTACCTGTAAGAAGTACCTGAGCCGAGAATGACCAATCGAGCCTTAGTACCAATCGAGCCTTAGTAAGTGAGTGATGGTGTATGGGATAACATGCACTGAGGGTGTATATTTTTCATAAACAAGTCAATTGAAGGTGTTAAGAGATGCATTGATCCATAAGATTAAAAAGGGTAATTAACCACGGGCTTATTAAAATTAAAACGATGACATTACATTGTACCAGCTGTTTATTGTTCTATACTGTAAGCTTGCAATATTTTAAATAATGTAAACAACTTACCTTGTATTAAGTTGGCATATTGTTGTCAGGTGTAGAAACTTTTTATACTTATTTCTGTTAAGTTGCACTGGCTGAACCAAAAGAATTATGTAGTCGTTTGTAAATAATCACGAAACAACCTACTTATGCATATATGCTTGCCAGTTACATTATACTATCGGCCTTGGCAAACAGCGTAGACTCAGTCAGATGAGACGATGTGTGATGTCTGCTATTTCGTTACGCAGAAGATTTCCATATCCACGGGTGTTTTTATGTCAAATGTTATGGTTTTTCAATAGATCGTATATTTATCTACAAAACAGCGAATTAGCTTTCACTTTACATCATTTTGAATTATGTTATTGTGTTAATACTTTCTCGCGTTCTTTTCGCAGCCATTGGTCGACGCCGTCTGCTATTTCGAAAGCTGAAGATTTCCATATCCACTGGCGTTTTTTTATGTCAAATGTTAGTGTTTTCCAATGGATCGTATACTTATCTACAAAACGGATAAGTAGCGTTCACTTTACATCGTTTGTGATAATGTTATTTTGTTAATACTTTTTAAGCGTTCTTTCTGTAGAAGTCGGCCATTTTGACGGGTGTGAAAAAATACCGACATTCCCGCAATTACCAAAATCCCCAGGAATCCCCGAGATCCCACGAAATCCCCATTAATATTGTTTATTTATCGAAAAAACTGCGTATTTTAATATAGATTGTTGCGAAATACACTGAAATCACTAATGAAATATTGTTTTATATCAAAGTTTGATTTCGGGGATTTCGGTAGGAATTCGGTATATCCACATAGCGCATTTTGTAATTCCGGTTTTGTCAAACTTGCGAAACTTTTTCGTGATTTAATAAAAAAACTAGATTTTTCCCAGGTATAACACCTACGCCAACAGGTAGATCGCATTCTTGTCCATATTCATGTCAAATTTCAGCAAAAGTTACCGACCAGTTTTCAAGGCGCTCAAATTGCGACTATATGCCTCAACTTAATGAAACTTAGCCCCCTTTATCATTCGTTCGAATGAACGTCATCAATGATGACGTCCAATACATCACTCATTCCATACGAAAAAAAAATGGGTATGAAAAAAATGTGGGTAGGAAAAAAAAACAATTTGGTTACGAAAACAAATTAGAATACGAAAAATATAGGGAACGAAAAAAATTAGGGTACGAAAAAAACTATTTGGGTACAAAAGAAATGGGTACGAATAAAAGTTTTGGTACGAAACAAATTTGGCTACGAAAAAAATGGGTACGAAACAAAATTTGGGTACGAAAAAATTTGGGTACAAAAAACATTTCGGTACGAAAAAGATGGGTACGAACAATTTTTTGGGACGAACAAATGTGGGTACGAAAACCATTTGGGAACCAAAAAAATGGGTACGAAAAAAAAATTGAGTAAGACAAAAATTGGGAACGGACACATTTGGTACGAAAAAATGGGTACGAAAAAAATTTGGGTACGAAAAAAATGGGTACGAAAAAAACTTTGGGTACGAACAAATTTGGGTACGAAAAACATTTGGGTATAAAAAAAATGGGTACGAAAAAAAATTGGGTACCAAAAAAATTTGGGTACAAAAAAAAATTGGGTACGAAAAAAAAATGGGTACGAAAAACATTTGGGTTCGAAAAAAAAGGGGACAAAAAAAGAATTGTGTACGAACAAATTAGGGTACAAAAAACATTTGGGTACGAACAAAATGGGTACGAAAAAAAAATGAGGGTACGAAAAAAATTTAAGGACGAAAAAATGGGTAAAAAAAAATAGGTACGAAAAAAATATGGTTACGAAATATGGGTACGAATTTGTTTCTATTTAAAATCAAATGATGACGTCAATATAGCACTCATTCCATAAAAACCAGGAGTCAATGACCCCTGGACTGAAATTTTGAGGAGTCAAATTGAAAAATTCTGGGGTCAATTTTGAAGTGCGTTAATTGTGTTTTTGTCTGTATTATTCAATTTTTTTAGATAAAAACATGCTCCAAGAGTTACACAATACAAATGTATCTAAAAAAGTTATACTGCGTTATTAAATAAAAATACCATGATACATAACACAGCATATTTTAATGAATTGGTACGCAAAGATAAGGACAAAATATCAATAATTTGTGCGAACAATATCGACTTTAAGTTTTTCAAAAACAAAACATGTTCATTTTACAACTTTTATTATTTCTATCACTATACTATGTTTATTTGTTAAAACAATAAATGCTCATTAAAATCTACTTCATCATAACACATTTAAGTAATTTAAGATATGTACCTGTAGCACCTTTTCATCACATATTTATCCTTGTTATATTATCATCATCCCTATGAAAGCTTTTGTACAAAAACACAATCTAAATGCATGTATATCTATTGCTGTTTATCCGAATACTATACATGTCGGAAATATATACACTTAAGAATGCCTTACCAGTAGTAGTTTAACTTTAATAATCCAAAATTTCCTTGTTGTTATCTGGTTTAAGAAACCTTATTTAATGTTCGTTAAATCCAATTAATGCTATCTCCATCATTGAATCACCATTACTTGTAATTTGAATTGTTGTTGTTGTTTGAATCGCCATATTTTTAATTGAACGCGGGTTTAATGTTAATTTACAATACGTCCGCCAATTACAATGTCAAAGGTCAAGACGTTGCAATTTAATTCTACTCGGATAATTTATATCTAATTGAGAAAATGTGTTTTCTTAATGTCAGGGTTTTTTTTGGCCCGATTTTATAGCCGAAATTCGGCTATGTTCCCAATCCCAAAAAGGATACTTTTTTCCCAAAATGTGACAAAAAATTCCCAATTTCCAAAAAAACAACAAAAAAAAACATGATTATAAAGAGTTATATCAAATTTAGTATTTCCCTAATCAGTGGACTGTTTGTTTGGAATAAAAAGGCTAATGAATTTTATTTTCCCAATTTCATGAAAATGCCGATAAAATTCCCAATTCCAAAGCCATGGGCTATCTTCCCAAAAAGTGGGAAAAAAACCCTGAATGTTTATGTGTAGTATTATGACTTGAGAGTATAAAAAACAACGCCCGGGGTAGACCTCTATTCCCTCGATTATAGACCGAGTTTCAAATACTGAAACATTAATTTTGATAAGGAGCACTGGCGGATATATTACCATGGAACTGGAGATGTTAACTGACTGACCCTCGGGTTAAATTTTTGATGCGTCAAAATGACACACGGCAGAAAAAAGGGTTGCGTCAAAAATGAGTCATTTTTAATTTGCTCGCGTCAAATCGCAGGATTCTGCTTCTATTGAAATCGCTGGTCCAATATTTGTTTTGAAGTTAAATATGCATACCGATGTTGATGAAGATTAGACTAACAGTGTAACTTCTGTGGTATAAACATGCTTTTTGTTTGTTTAATATATTAACCAATTTTGTTAGCTCAAATGACCCAGTGTCAAACTTGGCTGAGATTTAATTTATACAAATCTTCTGACCAAACTTCATTAAGATTTGCGCATAAATTTAAGAAAGCGAAACAGTTTTTCAAATTCAGCCAAGTCATCATTAGAACAAATGACCTGACCAAGTTTCTTGAAGGATGCACAGTAAATGTGATTTCTAGAGTGGTAACAAGATTTTACTATAGCCACTGGCCCATATAAAGAAAACTGCTATGCCCTCAACGGCCATGGTTTTAAACCGACAGAACATTTTTAACTATACCCAGAATTAATAAAACCTTATCAAACATTAGTAATTTGAATGACTATACATGTATTAAACACCCCAAAAAACTCATGAATGTAAAATCAAACCCCGTTGTTGTTTACTTTTCAACCCCAGTTTGTGAGAAATAAATGGGTTTCTAAAATTTATCGCATGGAAATGGTATATACAATACTAATAATTCAACTTGTCATAAAAAATTCGAGTGCACAATTATACTTACAGAGTAATCTGTCATATCTATTACCTGTCAATAATACCCGAAAGGGGAGTTAGACAGTATACAGTCTTGGCCAAACATGGCCGGACCGACGGCCTGTCTGTCAAATTTACAGGACTGATTGTCCGGTAAAAAAAACAAAAACAAATTCATAGGTTTGTATAGGTTTGTTTATGGCTCTGAATGTTTTCTGAGGTGCAAAAATAGCAATAGCGTCTTTATACACGTGCTTTTCCGTACCAACGCTCTTTGTGCTGACGGAATTTTCCGAGGGCACCTGATTGCATGGTCTATTTATGTGCATCTTAAAATGCGGGTCAGGACGGTCCAAATCCATGACGGCCTAGTCGCTTGACAAGATAATCATAAATCTGATTATTACAATTTAATCAATTTGTGTGGTTTTAATAGCAATAGTAATGTATAATAATGATCATTGTCATTCAAACCGTTATTATCTTGGCTATCAATGTCCATGCGTGAAACAGGCCGGTTGTCATTTATCGAGGCCGTTGTAAGTTTAGGCTGTATTGACCAGACTAATACCTGACATGCGCGCTAAGCATAGCTTAGACTAAAGCCACACACTTTGAAATGAAATACATGTTAATCAATACATAAAGATGCAATTTGAAAGTGTGCAAAATTGTCATTAAATCTATAGCCTTACATGTGTATATTCTAATTGGCATAGATAAAATTAAATCTATAGCCTAGTTAGAAAATAATATATTATTGTTTAAATGGTACCGCTTTTAAACCGAAAGTAGGATTTGTAGACATATATGTCTATTTCGACAAATGCAATTATTTTTAAGTTTTAAAGCGCAAAAAAGACTGATTTCTACCTTGTAATCACCAGATATATTCTAAATGGCAAAGATAAAAATATGTTTATTATTTATACATAAATTTACTATGCCATGCAGTTAATTTTTAGGTGTGTGGCTTTAAGTCATTTACAAAGTTGAGCATATATAATCATTTTTCTACAAATAAATCATCCTCTGAAGCCCCCACTGAGATTCAAACTCAGACCTCTTTCCTCTGTGAAGGAAAGTATTCTATCTTGAAATACAAGGGCATGTAAGAGGAAAGTTAGCTATTTTAAATCTATCAACAAATAGATTTGAACAATATTTATATGTTATTAAAATATGCAAACATCCCATAAGTTTATTTTTCACATGACCTTCAAAACAGAACAGACATCTCTGAATCTGCAATACATTACATTCTTAAGTGTTAACAAGGTAAATGTTACGACTAACAACAGACGACACACAAAAGGCGATCACAAAATCCAGAGTTTAAAAGAATTTACGATACACGAGATACGTATTTCATACTTGACAAGAGCGAAGGAGTCATAAAAAAACTTAATTTATTATTAACAACCAATTACCTCAATTTTAACTTAAACCCAATGCTTTAAACAATAAAGTTACAATGATATGAACTTCCATTTTCTGTTCTTCCTTCCCTTTCTCAAATTTTATTTAAAATCACACTATTTTTTAATTATAAAAGTATAAAATGCTAACCATTCTGACCTTAAACACAATATGGGAAACCGTACAACCAACTTGTCGTCATTAAAGTCCAGAGTTTACATGAAATTATGTTACACGAGATATGTATTTCATACTACACTACGCGACCCGTTATTTTTTCCGCGATTCTCGCATCACCGCATGTACATGTAACATATATTATGTATACACTTACATTATACATTGCAATAATAAAGCTTTTGTTGTTGTTGTATACAATGGGCGTATTAGCTAAAATACTCCCGTTCCGACATGAATTTGATGAAGTAATGTCGGAAGCTTTAACGGCTCCAAATTAATATAACAGCGCAGAATGATCATGCAATAATTATTGAACATAACATGTAAACATTATTTAAATATATTCCAGGCCCAAATACACTACCACTTTTCAAATTCCATATTGTTGCCATATACATGTAGCACTGTCTAAATTGAAAGTTGCATAGTGTTTCGTCATTGGTCGGTTATAAATACCTTGTTTCTCTATACATGGTATTTGATTTAGACAAAACTAATAATTTGGTAATTTACGAGAAATATGATATAAGCTTTTTAAATACGCTCGTCCCGCATTATGCACTGTACTCTTTACACTTCTGAAAAATGGCGTAGTCATATGGTTCTGTTAATGAAATTCTCAGACATATTTACCGATATAAATGTGACGAATCACACGAAATCGCGGTGATTTTCCACTCAAAAAGCAAACTGTCCGCCTTGACTCCGCAAATTAGGCAACAATCACGGGTCTCGTAGTGTATACATTGTATATACAGAAGCGAAGGAGTCATAAAAAAACTAAATTTAGTATTAACAACACGCTTACATGTACATCAATTTTAACTTTAATCCTTTGCTCAAAACAATAAAGTTACAAAGATATGAACCTCCAATTTTGGTCATCCTTCTCTTTCTCAAAATTTATTAAAAACCACACTATTTTTTTTTAAATTTGTGTATCAAATGCTAACCATTCTTACCTAAAACATGATTAAGGAAACCGAAATCTTTACGCAGCGAGTTATTTATTCTTATGGAAGATTAAATTATGCATGACAAAAATACAATCGGAAATATTTTACAATCTTTTGATGCTTTAAAAAATATTTTACTGTTAAATAAAATAACACGTCTGATTTGTCGTCATTAAAATCCAGAGTTTTAATGAAATTACGTTACACAAGATACGCATTTCATACCATATTAGAGCAAAGGAGACATAAAGAACTAAATTTAGTATAAGCAACACGCTTACCTAAATGTAAACTTTAATCCAATTCTAAAAACAATAAAGTTGCAAGATACAGTAACATGCACGCACTTCCATTTTCTGTGATTTTTTTGCGTTCCATTTCTCAAAATTTATTTACAACCACACTAATTCTTAATTACATTTGTATACGATGCTTAACATAACAAAGCCGTAATCCTGTCGCTGTAAGTTATTTTATTCCTATGAAAATTTAAATTATGCATGGCAAACACAAAATCCAAAATAATTTTGGATTCTTTCTATGCTTTAAAACATATTTAACTGCACGACTGACTTGTAGTCATTAAAATCCAGAGTTTAAATGAAAATACGCCACACGAGATATAGCTGTATTTCATATCAATTCATGTGTGCTGAACAAAGGGGCAATTATACACTAGGCTTACAATGCTCAAACCAAAAGGTTCCAAATTGTTGCAAACAAATAAATTAAACATTCACATTTATCAATTATAATTACAAGCTATTTGTTTTTGTACTGCTATATATTGTGGTGTGGTCAACTTATGAGAGAATCAGGTGAACCACTGCCCTAATCAGAAATCAGTCTGAATTAATGTTACTCAGCTTTACATATTCTACTAATTATTAATTAAATAAAAAAATTAAATCTTGACTAGCAACCCCAGCTAATCTCCGATAATCCCACATTTTATCTGGAAAACTGTGAAAAGTCTACACCGCCTGTGGCATTTTGGGGATTAAAATTACATTTGTTGATGAATATTTTTATAATTGGTCTCATTTTAAAGCTAATAAAATTCTCTACAAAATGCATGTTTTACTTTTGTATTTTACCCACTATAACCCAGTTTTATCTGTTAATAAACAATAAATATTATGGTTTTTCGCTGTTGCGCGTGATTTTCAACTTTCATGCACTCGGCGCGTGGCACATGTACTCTTTGTTCCTATTCGCGGGTGACTTAAACTTTATGAATATTAATGAGATTGACGAATCCATTTAGAAAAGTTCACGACCTCCATTCATGACTTTGATGCAAATTTTTAAGTTCATCCGAACCGAAGATATAGTCCCCTAAAGTGTCGCCGATTTTTTACAAAAAGTACTGATTTCCGAACTATGCATCATATATCATATTGTAGGGAATGTTCTGAAGTTTAATTTGATATAAAAATCTTTTGTCGGAAACAATAGGAACCCTCCCGCATTTTAAGCCGAACGTAGTAATTTATTCAAATTTACTCCGGTCACGCGGCGACCTCGCTTTTCACCATTGACCGCCATTTTGATTAACTGATTACGCATCGTAAACACGTTTTTCTATCGACGATTTTGAGCATGTTACCGATAGAAAACATCTTCATGTGGTTCATCTTTATTCTAAATACAAAGGTGAGTTCTAGAAACCTTGATTTTGACTCGATTAATTATTTATTTCAGTGCAAATATGTAATTTCGATGTAAGGACGGGCACTTGCTCGTGCGATCGAATCGTAGGAAAACCAACCCCGTGTTACTGGTATGAAATGCCCTCAAAGGTGTTTTTATCCGTAAATTATATGTATGAAAATAAGTTTTCTTAAGTATCTAAACAATCGTTGACATGATTAAATCGATAAATTTGCCCCGACGTTGTAGAAATTGTCCAAATGTGCATATCCCCACTGGCCTGTGAGAATGTTTTTGCACTGTAAAAGTTGCATATTAACATGATTTATACATGTACTGATGATGTAGGTCTGACTTTTCTTTCCTTTTTTTCAGTAGATCTAGGAAGTCAATGGCAGACTACCCAGGACCATTCTGTCATGAAAATGGTATAACAACCTCTCTTTAGAAGAAGGCAGAAACCTTGTAGCCTATAAACAGGCAGAAGAATGGACTCATTCTTGAAATAAATACTTTTATAGAAAAAATGGGGAAATTTCAACTGTGTTGTTCAATTTACTGTGTCATCTTAACCCTTCATTCAAAGCATCAACAGAAAAATATGTCAAAACCAAAGTTTCAAGAACATGTGACCAGAAAAAAAACTTGTCAATTTAAAGAAAAGTGCCCGGTGAAAAATTGTGAAAGACTTGATGAATCTAAATGCAGAATTTTAAATTGTAATGCATATGTTGCAATTGCATACCAGGATGCTTGGTATCCTGGTATGGATTTTAAAGTTAAAGATAAAGAAAACTTTGTGGTTAAATTCATGACTACCACCAGAAAACTTGGCCAGTACAAATGGCCTCTACGAGAAGACATTCAGACGGTTCAGAAACAATTCCTAATTTCTGCTGGATTTGTGCCCGACTGTTTGAATTTTGAATGGTTATGGAATGTGAAAGAGGCACCAACAAAAGACAACATATATAAGAAATATTCATAGATTTATTTCAAGGATTAGAAAGTTATAGAATGTGTGCATGTCCCCGTCCCAAAACGATGAAAAGACATTCCGCCCCCCCCCAAACACCTGTGAAAATTTTATTAGAGAGTTAAGACTAAATTAGTTAAATTTGCTTTTAAAAACCGGTTTCCATTTTAAGTAATTCCAATATTGCTTTTGAGTGAATAAATGTGTTAATTGTAGATATTTTAGCCTGATGCCTTTCGAAAAAAGATAATGTCTCTAATAAAATTATGTCTCTAATAAAATTATGTATATGCTTCCTAAATGTGTTGATCATTACCATGTGTGTATTAATAACTAAAAGGGTTTATAATACTTTAATGAACAGAGTATACATTGATCTACAAATGTTCCAAATTTCATGAAGATATCTCTAAAAATAAAAAAGTTATGGCAATTTTACTATGTAAAAATGTATGAACTTGAATTTCCGGTGCCGCGAATGTCGCGCTTCCTTGTTCACTTTATATAGGGAGAAAATTCAGAATTAGTGCGCATTTTAGCAATATTCAAATTCCCATAACTTTTTTATTTTTTAAGATATTTTAAAAAGAAAAACTGTTCTGAAAAGCTCTTAAAGAGCTCTTTTCAAATATGCAATTGCCTTTAAAAACAGATGTTGATGAAAAATTAGCTGGGGTTGCTATCTTGACAGAACCTTGTCAAGTTGACGATGCTTATAATTTGAGAAGTTAATGATTTATAATCATCGAGGGGGGTATTCCAGACGTAAAACATTGCATCATTACATGGAAAACAGCTGCACAACTGTATGCGAAAAGGTAAAACAGTATATTCTATCGAGAACTAACTTGCATAGCAACGTCCGAAATGTGCAAACTCCGACATCTATTTCGATATTTATAAATTCAAGATGTAACGTTAACTTAACTGTTGTACAGAAATCAAACTATAAAACTTGTGTTTTGATAAAAAAATAAGCAAAGCAAACCAAAAAAACTTACCCTTTTAACGGCAAAACAATTAATTTATCCAATATTCAACACATGTATTTCCATTCAAATTATGCCCTTGAACTTTAACGGTTGATTGCCGTTTCGTTCCACTATCAGTTCGTGCCACTTATATTTGTGTTGTTTATTTTTTATGTTAAGTTTCGTAAGAAATAAATGTGTTTGAAAACTTTCTTGTATGGTAATGGTATATAAAATTCAACTCATCGGACAAATTCAAGAACACAATGACACTTACCAAGTTTTCTGAACAACCGTACACAGCGCAAAATGCGGGAGCCGCGTGATGTCTATTTCCATATCCACGGGTGTGTTTATGTCAAATGCTAGTGTTTTTCAATAGATCGTATACTTATCTAAAAAACGGCGAAGTAGCGTTCACTTTAATTATTTTGATGATGTTATTTTGTAAATACTTTCTCGCTTTCTTTTCGAACGCATTGGCAGCCATTTTGAATGTTGGTTGTATACTTCCGAAATTATGTGTTTTAATGACTCTCAAAAATGTTTTAAGTGCAGAAATTGTAGTTTTAAGTATCGATTTCTCGGATTTATTTTATATATTTTGTTCGCTTATTTGCGTTTAAATTTGATTGTTTGTTGTTTACTTGCGAACTATTTTTCATGTGTACGCTAGTGGATATGTAATCAGGTTACCATATTTACATCAATGAAATTTAACTGTTGTTTGTTTTTGTTTGTTTTGTTAATATTTTCTAAACGGGTTCAGCTATGTATGTTAAACACAATATGAACTTATTTATTAATTTGGGAATAAAATCGCAATATGTATTAATTAAAATCAAATTTGAAGTGTCTATCGCGTGAATTGCCTCCTTGGGTTGAATTGTGTTTGGGTTGCTATTAACGCTATTAACGCTTCCGGCGAGAACTCATTTTATAGCGATTGCGCAATAAAAAACACCACTTTTTCGTAAATTTATCAAAAACTGGACTTTTCCCAGATATGACGAATACGCCATCGTGTAGATCGAGTTCTGGTCCATATACATGTCAAATTTCAGCACAAGTGTTGGGCCAGTTTTCAAGACTCCCAAATCGCTGCTATACGCTGGAGCTTAACGAATTTTAGCCCCCTTTATCATTCGTTCGATTGAACGTCATCAATGATGACGTCCAATACAACACTCATTCCATATTATGAACACCGTATTGTAGTTCATCTAAAGTTTTAACTTGTCCGAATATTTGCGACAGGGCATGCACATGCTAAATAATCAATACCTACACACATATCACATACATTTATCGTATTTAAGGAGAAGGGGCTATGTTCCCCTGATTCTAATGTAAATATAACATGTTATGTTTTCGGGTAATGGTGCAGCATGTTATAGCAAAATATATCCACAATTACTGATTTGTGGTATATAACTGTGTGTTCACATTCTCATAATAAATGAGCTTTTAACTTCTTACTAGAGTTGCGACACCTTATGGGTTTCGCGGGATGGAATGAGTGGGAACTAAAAAAATGTGGGTTCAAAAATATTGGGTAAGAAAATGCGGGAACACAAATTTTTGGTACTAAACAAATGTGGGTACGAAAACTTTGGTTACGAAAAAAAATGTGGGTACGAAAATTGTGGGTACAATGGGTCAATGTTAAGGTTTTAGCATGGCGGACGCCAGAAGGCGAAAAGACATGACACGATACGATGAGCTGGCTATGAGAATACCTCAGGTATTCTCCGAAAACAGCCGAGCTCATATGCATAAGTCAGTGAGTAATACTCATTAAAAGCTAGGCACGGCGTATAAAATCAGAACCACTGGGCCGAATCTGCTGAAACATGGCCGCATTATAGATTATGGTCCAAACAAGCTACAGAATGTGCGCTTTTGGACCTGACAGCGTAAAACATTAACCAATAATGAACAGCACAAAATGGGTCATTTTGTACAAAAAAATGTAAACTTTAAGTGGCATTTAATGACTTTTAGACATCAGAAAGTTTCAAATTTTTGATATTCTGCACACTTCGACTTGTTTTTTTTATTTTATTTAGAAACAGTTATGCTTGGGATGTATATAAACCCTGTTATTGAATGTCAAATTTGGCAAAAAATTACAATACAATCCCAAAAATGGTTAAGCAGCAATTCCCCTTTAACATTATTCCTTATATTTAATTGAATTGTTTAAATAGATAACTGTGTATATTTAATCATAATGGGCTCTGTATATCACACATGATAGGCCACTGCTGGGGCTTGAACCCAGTACTCATCTCACATTGTAAGATGCGTTTTTCAATTAAACTACAATGACTGTATCGTGTGAAGTGGAGCCAACATACACCCACATAAGTGAAAAAATCATTCCGTCCATATATTTGTCCTGGGTGTTTTCTGACACATGTTGCATAACTGTTTGCAACAAAAGATGTATACATAGATATATATATATACATAAATGGGGGAAAAAAACGTCTTTTTTAATTTTTGTTTCATATATACAAATGTAAACATTTCCTAGCAATGATTAATAATTATATCATGTTGAAATCATTTATAGACCAAATATTACTGAAACTGCAATAAAGTATAAGATAGATAGATATAATGTATCATTCTATCTAGTACAATGAACAAATGTTCTTCCGATGCCATTTTCACTAAGGTATAGGTATTGAATCCTGATGTACTACTAAAAATGTATGTCGGTTAGCAATAATAATTCAACAAATCCTCATATTCAAGCTGGGTCATCACTAAGTGGAATTATTTGTGGACATATAACAGAAAAATGCATTTCATGCCTCTATATTGCTTTAACAGGAATCCCAGCTTTTTGTATGAACAAAATTCCCTGATTTTTCCCTGATGGAAAATAAAACTTCCAGGATCATGATTTTGACCTATTTCTTGTTTTAGACACCCTGAATAAATAGCAGTTGCAGACATAACTAAGCTACACGTATACTACAAAGTCACGATAGATATGCAGAGGAAATGATTTGCTGTTTAAATTGTATGGACTTCTCGACACAAGTCGGGAAAGTCTGACCAAACAAAATTCCCTGATTTTTCCCTGATTTCACAAACTTTCCAAATTCCCAGACTTTTCCCTGACTGGAAAAAAAGAGTCTTTTTCCAGTTTTCCCTGATTTCCAGGTTGGCTGGGAACCATGTTTAACTATGATAAAATGTTCTTTAGATGCCATGTGTATTAATTTATGTGTCTTTTTTTCTGAGATATTAATGAAAATGCCTGTGGGTATGTTGCGAATATTAAAAAAATCTGCAACTTGATATATGGTGCTAACACGGTAAAATTGTATGAGCCCAAATTATAATAGATGAATGCGTATTATGCTTCTATGCTTATACTATGACGACATGTTCATACAATGCCATTTTTATTAATATAGATGCCAAATTTAATGAAACAGACTTGAAAATGTGTGTTGCCAGAATACCAAGTAAGAAAAAAATCAGCATTTTTATGTAGGGCTTTCACAAAGTAAAATTGTTTGTGCCCAAATAATCATAGATGAATGCATATTAGGCTTCAATGTTGCTTATACTTTGACTACTGGTTCATACGATGCCAATTTTATAAATATCTATGCCAAATTTAATGAAACAGACTTGAAAATGTGTGTCGCCAGGTACCAAATAAGAAAAAAATCAGCATTTTTATGTAGGATCTTGACACGGTATTATTATTTGTGCCCAAATGATAATAGATGAATGCATATTAGGCTTCCATGTTGCTTATACTATGACTACTGGCTCATACGATGCCATTTTTATATATATCTATGCCAAATTTAATGAAATAGACTTGAAAATGTGTGTCGCCAGGTACCAAGTAAGAACAAAATCAGCATTTTTATGTAGGGTCTTCATACGGTAAAATTATTTGTGCCCAAATAATAATAGCAGTGATTCATTTTGATGTGCGCCCCGCGTGCCAGACGCACGTTTTTTCTGGGGACGCATCATTCTCAAACATGTGCGTTCTCGGGACGCATTGTTTAAAAACTCTAATTTTCAACATTGTCAAAGTTGTACATGATATCGAATACGATTCGTGGATATAAGCAAAACACATGTCAACACCGTTTTGAAAAGTAGAACGGAAGTCACATTACTACATTGGGAATGTAGTACGCGTATTTTGATTGGTTGAAATATATCAATTATCCAATCAGTTATGGCGTTTTATTAAAAGTTAGTGGACGATTAATTGGCTGTCCCGGATAGTAAACAGAGAAAATGCGACAGAAAAAGCTTTTTGAAATTGATCCTGAACAATTGTAACTCGCTGTGTAGATATTTATCGATAACGCAGCCTCGATGTAAACCATGTGGTTTAAATATGAAGAATAAATTGCGGAAAACACAGTTTGCGTTCGTCTGTTGTGAGCGCAGACAGTTATTATTTATTTAGTAAAGCGATGTTATTATACGTTTCTGGATTAATTGAGCAGTGTTGGTTTTTCTTAAGTGACAATTCAAATTTGCAAGTTCTGAAATCAATAGCATCTTTTATTTGTATACGGTACATACATAATAGTGATACAGATCGTACAGTATTCCGTCATATTTTACGTAGAATGTAAGTACATATACCAACACAGACATCTACTGTTTATACTGCAGGATGTGAGAGGGTTTTTTTCTATACAGAATAAGGTCTCGACCAAATTCAGGAACAGGTTAACTGTTGGGAAACAAGATAAACTCATGAGAGTGAAGTTGTGCCCGGAATGAACTTGTGGAAAAAGCTCTCCCTGTTTGGAGAAAAAACAAGGCGAGAAGGCTATTCACCTAAAATACAGTATGAGTGTTGTTACACTAAATCTGTATTGAAGTTGTAAAGCTTTTGACCAAAGGAAAAATTGTATTTTGTCACACTGTTTGAAAGGGCTAATTTTGACAAAAAAAATTATAAACACTAGTCATCCAATTTATTAAAAGTCTAGTCAGTCCAAATTGTTAAAGATGTTAAACGTTCTCTGTTTAAGATGTTGTATGTTTCACTGTTTTTTATAAAAAGTAAAACAAAGATTTTACTTGCTATAAACATATTTCTGTTTTTAGCTGTAAAATTGCACAAAAGAGACCCATGCTATAATGTATCATGTTAAGTAGATTATTTGTTACGAATTTACAAAGACACAATCTGGGACCCATTGTTTTCAGTTTGGACCCATTGTTTAAAAATATGCGAGTCCCAGAGACTCATTGATGTAGATTTCAAAATGAATCACTGTAATAGATGAATGTATATTAGGCTTCAATGTTGCTTATATACTATGACGACATGTTCATACGATGCCATTTTTATTAATATATATGCCAAATGTAATGAAATAGACTTGAAAATGTGTGTCGCAAGATACCACGTAAGAAAAAAATCCGCATTTTTATGTAGGGTCTTCACACTGTAAAACAGTTTTATACGTGGACATAGCATTTTCATGGAGCCCGTAAAGAAAGGGAGTTAATTGTGTAATTTGTGCTGATCAGAAACTTATAACAGTCATCTCCCTTGAAATATTTGCACTTTATGAGACGCCACAAACCATGGCGTCTCATCAGGATCCAAACTGTATTCTGAATCACACTAAGCCCTCATAAGTTATTCATTGTATATGCACAATATAAAACAACCATATAATATATTTAATATATCCAGACACACGTATTATACCCAAATATTAGAAATACACAATTTTATAACAGTAAAAAACAATGGTATTTCACAAACAATTGCAGTCGTTAATAAATGCAGAAAAGCATCATCTACACGTTTCATACGGTATTCAGTTTATATGCAAACGCATTTGAATATATATACACCTCGATACTCGACCAAGCTGTTGAAAAATTCTATTAATTAGAACGAGAACAAGTAAGATTAATGTGTTGTTTTCACATTTCTTTAAATGGCTGCCAATACCGCATGTAATAAAACAATCGAAGCGCATGCGCATAATATATGTTACACTCCACTAAACTAGTTGCAGCAAAGACATTCACAGGCGTTCATGTCACTTATATTCATGATATTTCCATATGCGAGTGTGATTGTAAACACAAGTTTCTGAAAACAGTGCGAAAAGGGGCATTACGCAAAGCCAATAAATCAATATTGACAATAAACTGCATGTTTTCTTACCGTTAGTAATCCGACAGTCCGTTGGTCACATTGTGCATTAGTCCGTTTAAGTTATTATTGCCTTACACTTTTCAATATAAATTTATGAACTTTAAACAAAATAAGTAACTAACTAAGTAACTATTTAACTGACTAACACGCGCGTTTTATTCCCAATATCCGAGACATTTTACTTTCGCGCTTTGCCCTCAATGTCTGGCTTTTAAAGTTTACCGCCTTTTTGCGAATACAATGACGTTTACATATGAATTGCCCAATGAAAATTTCGGCGGGATGACGTCAGGCGCCAAAACTGGCGCGTGGTTTTTCCCGGTATAGACCCAGTGTGTCAACGCTGTAAATGCATTGTGGGAAACGGACTATTTCCAGCATGGCGCCCGTAAAGATTATGAACACGGAAGTAAAAATAGTAATAAATTATTATCAAAAACAGGCCTCATCAAACCGGGTCAGCCATGATATATTCTTGGATGCAGTTTGTGCTTCAAAAGGAGCTACTTTTCATGCCAGCCTATCGATGTAATATTCACTAAACACGTTGCAATGACTGTTATCTTCGAAATAATAAATAAATATTTACAATGTAATACCTGCATTAAAACGACTTCTTTTACATGCCGGCTACTTTTCCCAAATACATCAAGTTAAATGTCACAAATGCTTTTGTTTTACCGCATAGTTGCTGCCCATATAACTGGCTACTCAATTTTTTTGGAAAACACTGAATTATGCGTGACAAACACAACATTAAAATACATTAAAATCCAAAGATTCAAATAATTTCCCACGAGATAAGTCAAAAATTGCATAATCAATTGAATGAAAAATTAAAGTAAAAAAGCCAGATTTTACATAAATTTCAGGTTAATAAACACAAGGTTAAGGTAGTTGGTGAGATATAATCATTATACAGTTAGTAAGGCTCCATTGGTCATTGTTGGCACAGGTACTACATGTACTTACATGCACCTCAGGTACTCTTAAGTATACTTACATGTACCCTGGGTACGATAAATATACTAAAACGTAACTGAGAATTTTAATGCTAAATCAGTTGTTGTCGGCTAATTTGTAAAAATTAATTATGTTCACATTTAGGTCAATTTTCCTTTAAACAGCCTTTATATTATAGACATGCATACTCAACTAGAAATGGTGCTGCAGAGGCCGACGCGTATCCCCACGCCGCATGTTTGACCCAGAGGCATCCCAGGGTTGGTAATGGGGCCATGCATAGTTGAGATTGACCGTATTGTCATAAGAGAAGTTCATTATCAATTAGAAGTGAACTGGTGTAGAATTGAAGAAATTATAGTAAAAGGCAATTTTGGATGGGCGTGGCCTATGTGCGCGGGTTGCCCCAGGGTTGGTAATGGGGCCATACATAGTTGAGATTGATCGTATTGTCATAAGAGAGGTTCAGTATCAATTTGAAGTAAATCGGTGTAGAAATGAAGAAATTATAGTAAAAGGCAATTTTTGATGGGTGTGGCCTATGTGGGCGGGGCGCTCCAGGGTTGATAATGGGGCCGAGGTTCCGTATCAATTTGAAGTGAATCGTTGTAGAAATGAAGAAATTATAGTAAAAGGCATTTTTGGGTGGGCGTGGCCTATGTGGGTGGGGTTCCCCAGGGTTGGTAATGGGGCCCATGCATATCTGAGGTTGATAGTTTTGTCATAAGAAAGGTTCAGTATCAATTTGAAGTGAATCAGTGTCGAAATTAAGAAATTATAGTAAAACTGCAATTTTTAGTGGGAGTGGCCTATGTGGGCGGGGCCCCCAGGGTTGGTAATGGGGCCATGCATAGTTGAGATTTACCGTATTGTCATAAGAGAGGTTTGGTATCAATTTGAAGACAATCAGTGTAGAAATGAAGAAATTATAGTAAAATAACCTAAAAAATGAGTAAAATCTCTGACCCGGCCCGGGCCCAACCACATAACTTTTGACCCAGGGGTCAGATCAAAATTCCAAATAGTGCAGGGTCGCACATATGCTCATAGCTACCATGTGTGTAAGTTTCAAGGTTCTAGTGCATATAGTGTAGGAGGAGATAGTGGCCAGGCCAGGACGGACGGACGGCGGAGATACCCACAATATGATCAAAATCCCCACGCTTTTCAAAAAGTGTGGGGATAAAAAGCAACATGATGTAGAAATTTTAAAATAGAAGTTTGTTTAAGGTAAACAATATCGTTTAACGGTAATCAGTAGCGTATCGGATTTTGGGAGGATATACAACTCAGGTACAGTCTAATATCACCGGGTACGTTTAAGTATATATTCCGTACCCGGGGTACATGTAAGTATACTACCCAGGGTACATGTAAGTAGTACCCGAGCCAACAATGACCAATCGAGCCTTAGTAAGTGAGTGATGGTGTATGAGATATACACCCTCAGTAATTTCATACCATACAAGACTGAGCTTTGCTGTTTGATCAGTTTCATCTTTTCTTTAATATCACGGGTTAGAGAAAAAAAACTCTATCATGATAAAAAACAATGTAAATAGAGGGACAAATGCTTACTTCCCATTCATTGTAGATTTAATGATTAATTTGTCCAGTGTGAGTCTTTGCATATAGTATACTGTTAATTTGTTTAACAGTTTAAACACAAGAGTTGTCGTTAAATTAGGACCTCTGTCACACAATATCATAATGAAAAAAATGATAATATAGGCATATGAAATGGCCGTAAATAACTTCAAATAAAAAATAATTACGATTTCTTTAAACTGAAATTTTTTTATAATAGACTTGTTTTTTTACCTCAATTATTCAGCATTATAGATATAGAGAATATTATGTGAGTTTTGGATCAAGTTTATCATGCGAGGCTTAGAACCGATGAAGCGCGAGGCTTGCCGCTAACATGGTTCGTGCCGAGCATGATAAACTTGATCTTTATCCAAAACTCACATAATTTTCTATTTATCCTTTTTTGTGGTCATTTATCGTTCAAAAAAAGTATAAATACTTTCAGAGGTTTTTTTTAGATAAAGGGGAAGACGCTGGACGCTGGGTAAAGGGGGAAAATCGAGCGCGAAAGAGACAAATTTGGGGAAAAATAATAACTGTTCATTTCAATGTCTATAACTCACCTACAGACTTCAGGTTTTTTTTAGAAAAAGAGGCATGTCTCTGACCTTTTTGTTCTTAAACACATGAACAAGTATGATATTAAAGTCAAAGTCCTAAATAAAGTTGCAGGTGTAGATCTAATAATGGGAAATGTTTTCAACTGGGGCCTGGGAACAATGTCAATATTATGATTTCAATTGTATGATGAATGGGTTGACGATCTAGATCTGCTACAGTATTGGAAGGGAAAGGTGCCGCAGCTGCCGATTGTCTACTTTCACTTTCACAATAATCCGACAGTATTAATCGATGTTGATTACATGTACCGAATCCTGCTGGGTTTCAACGGTTTTTGATGATTGATTCTTAAAAAATGCGTCCACGCAATTAATATTTTCTGAGTCCGAACGTTTTGTTTTGTTTGTGTATGAACGCCAATTGTGAGACTTTTTTCTGTTTTAACGTTTATATCTTGGCTTTCACATAACCCGGATGAAAATTCGACTGGTTTCCGGTAATTAATTGACGAAACACCCTTCTCGCGCAAGACCGGAATCCAGTAAAATAGTCACATGATTAATACGATTAGTTGCCCGGTTTCCATGACGTAATTTAAGAGCTATATATAGAATCACTGGGATTCCCAGATTTGAGTGTTCGTTCGGAGAGAGAGAGAGAGAGCGAGATCGTTGTACATGGTACAAATTGGATAAGTGTCGACTTCCCAAAAGAAAAAAAACATTTCTTTGAGGGTAAAATATTATATTTTGGTGAAAAATTATATTTTTGGAGGGGAAATGGTATTTTTAGGGGAAAAATTCTGGTAGGGGAAGACGCCGAATATCGGCGTCACTTTCTTAGTAAAAAAAAAACCTGACTTTAAAATTCAAAGAAACAGCGCTGGTTTTCAAAGTTGACTTTAAAGTGTTTGTTTACTTCAACGTCATCATTTGCTATGACGTCACATTTAAACATATAGTGTTCTTAAGATAGAGGTCGGAAAAAATAGCGATAGTATAAAGGTAAAGTTTATACGATCGTTGTTATACTATCGATTTTCAGCTGGTAATAGGATAAAAAATGTACCCATGGGGGTAAATACCCCCACTTTTCAAAGCATAGGGGTAAATGGTCAAATTTCGCCTTGGTTGAGGGGTAATTTGCTAAAAGTAAAACCAGAATATAGCCGGGGTACAGACACTCTACTTTAATAATGTTAAACACAATTAACCACTAACTATGTGTATTCCTTCATATTAGTAGGTTTCTTAATTTCTTGTTATTTTAACTTGTTGGCAGATTACATTTAAGAAGATCTTCGTCGTTATTATCCACCACCGTGGCCAACGGAGAACTTTTTTGCCAACTTTCAACAGTTGTTTTATTAGCATTTTAGTGGTTCCTTTTTGATTTTAAAACAGAGGAATTTAAATCATTCAGTATTGGCAGTACAATTTTATTACTCGATACAATTTTTGCCATACACAAAGAATCAATTGTACTTTGAGAAGTAATTTGTGTTGGCTTGGAAGAAGCCATGCTGACCACTTCATGTAATTTAATAAACACATAAGCGCTTGACTGTCTGTTAAAAAATCAATACTAAATTTACCATGCATCTAGATGCTACAGAGTATACATACTGACTGGCTAACTATTTCTACAACCAGCTCTAATTTTTACGATAACCAGTCTCATTTTTTGGCTAAAGACAATCAGCTGTTTATATTTTTTGTTTATGATGTACGCATCAGTGCCCCAGATAAGCTGTGTATCTGTGTCTTTCACCCTATTAAAATGTCTAAAAACGCAAAGAAATTCAATGACATGCCTATTGAAAACGCAACCATTTTGATTTGTGCGCAAATTCGTCAAATTCAATGCGTACAACACAATAGCTTCAATCGAAAATGCTAAATGCTCATTTTCGGTATTTTCTCTTTGAAATTATTATCGTCACGCGTATTTATTAAGCAAGCGCCTGGATGACGGAGCATGAAAACAGTCAAGCTTTATTCAAACTCTCTGCGTTCTAGATTTCATAGTTAAATAAAGTGTGATCAAATTGTTTTCCTCAACATACATGCGTTTTCAATCTGACTTTATCCGTCGCTCATTGTGCATGTATTTATAAAGTGCCTGTACTTTCAGTTTCTATAACGATGCAAAATAAAAATGTCTAAGAGAGGTCGAAAGACTTCGCTATTGTTGAGAAAAAAATATCAGTCGATCGCAAACTGTTTCGAACCAAGAAAGCAAGAGCCAAATGATCATTCGTGTTATCGATTTTTTTTTTGTTTTAAGTTTATATTAAGGACAGTTTCAATGATTAAAGATGTTATGAAACATCAGTTTATTAAAGTTAATTATGATAGTTTAAAGTTTTATTGAATCAGTACAAGTGAGCATCTTCCACAGAAGTAAAACATTAATGATATAAAGGTATGCATTTTTATAAATTATTTCACCCTATTTCAAGAAGGAAATCACCCTTATATTTTTCAAATCAATGGGTGAAAACCCTATTTCTCAAATAATTATCTGGGGCACTGCGCAGAGAATTTACAGCATTAGCGTAAGTCCAGATTGGCTTGCTTAAATGTACGCACGGAAATGATAAATTGAGCGTATCTTGATATTTCGAATGCGTATATTACGCTGATACGCAGCTTATCTAGAACGCTGATTATTATTAAATAAATAGTGAAAGCTGTTTTTGCAAAAATTAGAGGAATTTGCAACGCAAATGGTCAGTATTTTAATTAGAGGAATTTGCAATGCAAATGGTCAGTATTTTAAAAAGTGTGCAACTCATTTTTTCACATTTTTCGACAGTTAGCGACTTTTTTTCTCACAAATTTGAATAGTTTGAGACTCATATTTTAACAAATTTGAACAATGCTCAATTAATTATTTTCACTATTTCCAACAGTCACAAGTCATTTGTTCACAATTTTGAACAGTGTGCAACTTACAGGGGACAACAATATTTCTAAACTGCACTCGCCCTGCAGGACGAGTGCATTTAAATGTGCACTCGTCCTGCAAACACATGCACTCGTCCTTGAATATGTGTGAAATAAAGTTTGCAAAGGGCTAATATGACTAATAAAATTTACTATATCACTGCTAAAATGCTGCTTACTCAGTTATTCATGCCAGCTGATCAAAAAAGAAATGTTGAGCAGTGAAATAAGTTATTTATGAGGAACACAAAATAAATAAATGAAGACTGCTGTTTTACTTTTTTCTAATGCTTGCGTGCTTTCCTGTTTGGGATGTTTGAACATCAAACCCCCCCCCATCCCTTTAAAGAACGCTCAAATGTCAGACATTTTTCGGACGAAATTCAGACTAGTTATAAACTGTACTTTGCAGTTAAATAATTCTTTAAAAATCAATACTTACAGTGAATGCAGTCGGATGTTTCCCTGTCAACATTGACACCAATATTTACTCGCGACTTAGTCTCGCATAACAATGCGCACCTGTTGTATGAAATTTACAATTACAATTTCCAGTTCATTCTCGTTCTACTTTCGGAATAGATATGCTTTAAGAAAATGATTTTATTTAATTATTTACGGGTCCTAAAATACATATTTTAACATCAGCTTTTTCTCTCGTCCTGTAGGACGAGCGCTTTAGGGAAATTCACTTGTCCATTAAAGATTTCACTCGTCAATATGAGCAGACGAGTGGAATTTTTGTCCCCTTACTTATTTTTCCATAATTGTCTAGATTGCGAGGCTCATTTTTTACAACCTTCAACATTGTACGACTCATATTTCACAATTTTCAACATTGTGAGACACTTTTTTTACATTTTTCTAATGTTTGCGACTGATATTTTAAGTATTTTAAACAATGCGCGACTCATTTTTTCATATTGTTGAATAGTCACCACCCATTTTTCTTACTTTTACATGCACGACTCATTTTTCCACAATATGAACAATGTGCGACTAATGTTTTCAAAAAATGAGTAAACAGTATATTCTATCGAGAACTAACTTGCAATTTGCATAGCAACGTCCGAAATGTGCAAACTCCGACATCTATTTCGATATTTATAAATTCAAGATATAACGTTAACTGAACTGTTATACAGAAATCAAACTATAAAACTTGTGTTTTGATAAAAAAAATAAGCAAAGCAAACCAAAAAAATTACCCTTTTAACGGCAAAACGATTAATTTATCCAATATTCAACACATGTATTTCCATTCAAATTATGCCCTTGAACTTTAACGGTTGATTGTCGTTTCGTGCCAATACCAGTTCGTGCCACTAATATTTGTGTTGTTTATTTTTAAAGGTAAGTTTCGTGAGAAATAAATGTGTTTGAAAACTTTCTCGCATGGTAATGGTATATAAAATTCAACTCATCGGACAAATTCAAGAACACAATGACACTTACCAAGTTTTCTGAACAACCGTACACAGCGCAAAATGCGGGAGCCGCGTGATGTCTATTTCCATATCCACGGGTGTGTTTATGTCAAATGCTAGTGTTTTTCAATAGATCGTATACTTATCTAAAAAACGGCGAAGTAGCGTTCACTTTAATTATTTTGATGATGTTATTTTGTAAATACTTTCTCGCGTTCTTTTCGAACGTTCATTGGCAGCCATATTGAATGTTGGTTGTATACTTCCGAAATTATGTGTTTTAATGACTCTCAAAAATGTTTTTAGTGCAGAAATTGTATTTTTAAGTATCAATTTCTCGGATTTATTTTATATATTTTGTTAACTTATTTGCGTTTAAATTTGATTGTTTGTTGTTTACTTGCGAACTATTTTTCATGTGTACGCTAGTGGATATGTAATCAGGTTACCATATTTACATTAATGAAATTTAACTGTTGTTTGTTTTTGTTTGTTTTGTTAATATTTTCTAAACGGGTTCAGCTATGTATGTTAAACGCAATATGAATTTATTTATTAATTTGGGAATAAAATCGCAATATGTATTAATTAAAATCAAATTTGAAGTGTCTATCGCGTGAATTGTCTCCTTGGGTTGAATTGTGTTTGGGTTGCTATTAACGCTATTAACGCTTCCGGCGAGAACTCATTTTATAGCGATTGCGCAATAAAAAACACCACTTTTTCGTAATTTTATCAAAAACTGGACTTTTCCCAGATATGACGAATACGCCATCGTGTAGATCGAGTTCTGGTCCATATACATGTCAAATTTCAGCAAAAGTTACAGACCAGTTTTCAAGACTCCCAAATCGCTGCTATACGCTGGAGCTTAACGAATTTTAGCCCCCTTTATCATTCGTTCGATTGAACGTCATCAATGATGACGTCCAATACAGCACTCATTCCATAAAGTAGATGTCGATTATTCGCAAAATCTAATATGCTAATCCGAGTCATAAATAAGTTCGGAGTTTTTCTTGATGAACCATAAACAAAGCAATACATTATCTCGTTACAAAGACATATAGGTAGTATGTTTGCAATTCAATCGTTTTTTTTCGACAGTTTAGCCATTTCGTAATTGCTCATAAGAATATTTACACATATCTTTACATATTAAACTATGATTACTATTAACAAAAGCGTTCACAAGAGCACATTGTAGGATGCAGATACTACAATATTGGGCATTTTGTTCTTACCAGGATATAGCTTCTCCTTTTTAAGATTTTAGATGGTATTACATATACATGACATAAAATACATACGTTGATGCAAATACGTTTTATATTGTTTAGTGCTTACTTATACAATTAATAAGTTTTAAGCGCTATAGTTGTATAATGTAAATTGTATATTAATTGTAGCATAATCATTTTTAAACATTTAAACATGTTTGACCAATTTTTATCCTTGTTCAACAACGTTCCTTATTTACTCATACATTTTTTTTCCTTGTCGTTTTATATGATACGGTTGACAGATAACGTGCTGTTAAATGATATATTTTTTCTTATAATATTATCCACAAGTATTTAAACTATATCGTTAACCTTATTTCTGGTTGCATAACCATGTTATGTTTGTTGTTTACGATTTCATCTTCAAACTGACAGTTTTAAGATTGATTTACTTCACCGTGCATGCACGTATAGTTTTGTTGAAACAAATGGATAACGTGTTCTGCTAATACATTTGGCTGTATTATTTTTTCGAAGGGCGTATTGTCTGCATACGTTCTTTATAAAGTGGTGCATCTGGTAAACAATGCACACGTATAATTAATTATCTCGTTCGTTCTTTATGTTAGGACCCGAAGTATATTTAATAGTATATAACGTACTTGGAAAAATTACAAACATTAAGGTGCGGTTGGTCGATACGTACCACAACGGGAAACCTTACTATGTAATTAGTACCATATATAGTTTTTGTTGTTTATTCGTCCCATCCATAACACTTTCCATTTACTGACATTACGCACATAATACACACTCGCGAGATGTTTGTTTATTCAAGTTTAATTAATCATTATTGAAGACATTCACAAATCACAATACTATATTCCATATTTTCACAAGCGCTGACGTATATGTTAATCTTCATAGAAAAATAAGACAATTTTGTGCTCTGGTCAATCTGTAACCAATTAGTAGTTAAATGATTATCAATTGAAACGTATGTATATTATTGCTTTTAAATTTGAATCGATATATATTTTCATTCTTACTTAAATGTTAAATAAATAACTATATATGATTATTGGAGCTAATTAAAGCCGGTTTAAATACACTGCTTTGAAGTGAACGACCCCAGTTTTGTTATTGTTTGTGTAATCGTTGTGCACGTTTTTGTTCTACAACTTCAAAAGGCTTCACACTATTTTAATTGTACTACAGTGCTTTTATTTATTAAAACAACTCTTATTGTTATTTGGATGAACACATGCGTTGCCATCAATTTGGTGGACAAATGCGAATGGAACCCCGGACACAAATCGGTACATTCTTCTTATATTGTTTACTGCTTTGCTTTAAAAAAAACATGTGACTACTATAAGAATAACTTAATGTCTACACGGTGACATAAAGCACTTAACGTGTCTTTGTAATATCCACAAAGGTATTGGTTTGTTGGTTTATACAATTGATGATTGTAGGACTCGCACTTTGATTATCATAATATGTAGAAATATATAACCACTACCGATTAACTGCGATTATTTGTTTTCTGTCATTTTAACACATTTGTGTTTTTACGGTATATCAGCCCTTATTTGTAACATAAAACGAACCATATGTATTTTACTTGAATTTACCAGGTATATTTTAATATAGAAAGCTGAAGCAATAACCACGTATGGATCTGATATTTATTTGTTTCGGTATAGTATCGCTTGTGATGTGTGCCGTTGAAGTGATACAGTTAATAATAGTTGTTAATCACAGATATTGCTCGTCTTGCAACATAGCATAATACACACTCTAAATGTGTGCTTCTATATCCCTTTAACGCCATTCATCAAATATGCATGTTTCATAAGGTATCTCCCCATTAACTTCGTCTTTACGTCATAAAACGGCATGTGCTTTCAGTATTAAGTGTTCTGTTAAAAGGTCACAACTGTTTTATGGCGACATGCGTCTCCATTGTTACTAAAGGTTTGTTAATTGGAGATGTAACCGACCTGTGGTGTTGTCTGATGGATTTATGTACTGACATCAACGGCAAAGAATGCCGGAATAATTATATTAAACAGTCAATAATTTAAATAGCTCCTGAAACAGAACGTACAATTGGAAATAGCTTCATGTTGTTGCGTTTGCTTATGTTTTGTTCGCTGTATTTTGTGAGTATTTTCCACATGGAGCAGCATTTTAAAACACTACTGTATTGTTTTATTTGTATATATATCAGTGGTGCATCAGTGTATTATAATGTGTTAACTATATCGTTTGTATGTTTGAAAAATGCTGAATGTATTCCTTAACGATCCCAAACGTATTTAATCAACATAAAAATGAGTGTAAATATGTGAAATGTGTGTGTTAAGTGTTGTCTCGTGTGAACGAAAGAATACATTTTACAATAAATGATATATACAATTACTATAACACGCCTTAAATATATTAGCAATATGTTAAAGTGAATTTACAAACTTGTTAATATGCCACTGATATATTTTAAGAGGGGAAAAACACAGAATGTATGTAAAACATTTAAACAAAGCAACATTTTTTCATACCTCAATATGTTAAACAATCCTACATTATTACAACAAAACACAATGAAACACGATATTCTTAAATTCCTACAGTTTAAATTCGATTGGCTGAATTTCAAATTACTCCCTCAATCTTTGTTTGTTTCAGAGCGTTTGGCATTATAATACATATCGCCAACAGACTGAGACTACCATAATAACCCGTTAGAAGTAGACATGTGAATAATTAACTTGGCCGATCATTGATCTGTTAGTTAGCTCTGTTGTATTTAAATACTGATTGGCGAGTGTTTACCGGACAGTAGTATTTTCCGGACGTTATAAACTATGTGTATTTGTCACTACTGTTCGCATTTAAAAAAGCGTTTGCAATATAAGGACGGTTTGAGTGGTGTTTAAAAAGGGGATATAATACAGAAAAATATTATTTTTTTATTGAAAGTCCAAAACACATGCGATTGCTGTCTGGAGAAAATAAATGAAGTACACATCCACACCAAAATCCCAATTCAAAATTATAAGCAGCGTACGTAAATGATTAAACTGTCTGTTTATTGCAAATATACAATCTACAAAGCATTACTTTATTTGTTTTGCTCATAGAGTACAGCAAACAGAAGTACACATGACACAAAAAACGAGTCTCAGGAATATATCGCATTTGCAGTCGGTAGACAAATTCACTGCAAATCTAATTACATCTAAAATCGAATCAATTGTGACGCAAATCAATAGCTTCATTATGCTTTGTAAATCTGCCACATTGGCCATCAGTATTTATAAGAAGTACTACTGCCCTAATACAATAGGCTCTTCTGTGTTTAATGGTATGTGCAATATGATCAACATTCTCGTTATGAAATCCATTTAATGCGTATATTATCCACTATTGAAGTAACCGATTTATTAATTGCTTAACATTTAATGCATATATCAATGTGTCTATAAACATCTTCTGAAATCCTGTATTTAAAATTAAAAGTGCGAAACAGAATCTATGTTAGTATTTCGCATCAGTCAACTTTGACTTTGAGATTGACTTTGTGCACCCTTTTTGGTAAACATGTGTATTATAAACCTTTCAATAATTGCGAACATACGGAAGGTCTGTTTTGGCTAGTTACCAATATGTAAATTATTTCATTTATACTTTAATGCAGAACATAAACTATAGTTGCATATCATTTTACATCTATTTATATGATATATCATATCAAGATGGATTGCGTACTATGGCAAACCGATGTATTGGCAAACGACTTTAATTTAAATGCTATGATGTTTACTTATGGACAAAAATACTTCCGTTCTAAGCTCGCCCACGACGCCCAATATTTTGAGTTCGTTCATTCCGAAAAGCAATGCAGGTTTATTTAATCAATGTAGATGTTTGCACGCCTACAAAATACTAGAAAATATATTATTAACTCTTGTGACGAGTTTTGCTCAATTCATTAGGCAACTCACTAAAAGGGGTCGGCTAAGCGTAACCTTAATATAAAGTATTTCTTGACAGAACAGTGAAGTTTGTTTATTTTATTGTAAGTTTGGTATCTAATGAATTGTTATAAATTATATTTAATTTAATTTGTTAATGCCGAATTGTGTAAGGGTAAACTTTCTTTTAAACCAGCTTATATAACGTCAACACAAATGAATTTAAAAAAACAACAACAACATTTGATTGTGCGTTGAACATTCGTCCCATTTGCATCACAATACATCAGCGTCTCATTCGTCTTTCCAATCCATGACCCTTGGTTAAATGACAATGTTTTACGAAATGACACTGAAATTGTGTCAGTACATCCTGGGGCCCTATATCAAACCCAGTAAATCTAATTCTAGTATTTTAAATTTAGATTTAACATATTTGTGTCTAATCGTTATATGTATATAATGATCATAATCATTAAAAAAATGTGTATATAATTTCAAAGTCTATGTGTTTTCAAATTAAATTTAATTGAAATATTCAATGTAAAGGGCAAATAAAACACATGACTTCTATTCGGTACAAGTCAACACGATTGAATTAGGAGGTACATTTTTTGGAAGTGCGGTGTCGCTTTAAAGGGATCTTTTCACGGTTTGGTAAATTGACAAAATTTAAAAAAATTGTTTCAGATTCGCAAATTTTCGTTTTAGTTGTGATATTTGTGAGGAAACAGTATTACTGAACATTTACCATAGTCCAATATAGCCATTATATGTATCTTTTGACGATTTGAAAACCTAAAAATTATAAAGCGTTGCAACGCGAAACGATTGAATAATTTGGAGAGTTCTGTTGTTGTCGTTTAAATTTACGAAACAACGAAGATTACTTATATAATGTATAAAATACTTAAACTGTGTATACCCGGCGGAATAGCCGAGAGGGCAAATGCGTTTTTACTTCAGACTAACTCCAGGACTCCGAGGGTCACTGGTTCGAGCCCTGGTACCGGCTACTTTTTTTTCCTTTTTTTAATTTTATTCTTGATGTTTTACTGGAGCTTTTATGATCCAATGTTTACATTTATCAATATAAAGCATTTAATGACAAACTTCAAAATATGCCAAAATCTGTGAAAAGGCCCCTTTAAATTCACCGTCAAGTTAGCATATGTGGATATATTCCAGTTTCCATTTATACCAATTTATAAAAACATAGCCTTATGTGCGTGTAAAAGCAAAGCTGTTCTTGACTTTCATTCCAGTTTGAATATTGAACAGTGTCATTTCGGTTTAGCTTTTGTATTTAGTTAACGATGTAGATTGTAAGATCATTTAGTCTCATTCACATACATAATTTGCATCGATGTGTTCTTAATTAAAAGCTACAACATAAATAAAAAGATGAGCACAATTTTGAACACGATAATGAGTAAATGTACTTTATAAAGATATGCTATGAATTATCGAGGTAGCGATCCGAGAAACACAAATTCGATGCATATGCAACACAAAAAATCAAATCATTTCATAAAATACACATTGAAACAAAATA